>NC_041397.2:310993705-311153705 GCF_900747795.2 Erpetoichthys calabaricus
CATTCACGCTGTTGCTCCTGAAGCCATTCCTCTGCCACTTTGGTGTTCTCTGTGTCTTGGTGGTCTTCTCCTAAGGTGTAGGTTTCTGGAAGACCACATCATGGTCTGATGCTACCCCCTGCCATGCTCCATGGTGGGCTTGGTGTGTTTTATAATAATGTGCAGCACGGCATGGCATTAATTGTGGCACTGCTCATGGGCCGCCCCCCAGATTTGTTCTGCCTGAGGACGTGGGTCTGGCGGAGAGCTACGGTGTATGTTGTAGAGTGTGCTTCACCACCATTGTTAAGTATTGTTCAGATTTCTGCTCTATGGTTATTATTTTTTATTATTGTTGTATTTTGGATTGGGTGTGTTTGTTGTGGGTTACCTTTTTTTGTCACACCCTTTTCTAAAAACTTTGGCCTAAACTTTTCTGCTCCCTGTAGTTAGTAAATTCTGTACCTTTAAAAGAACTTTGCTTGCCTTTGTCCATGGAGCCAGAACTTTACAGTCATCCTCTCCCCTGAAGGACATTTTTGAATGTTCTGAATTTTAAAAGCCTGAGCCCATTTTAGGCCCTTTGACAGCCAGAAAGTCTGCCATTTGAGTTCGGGACCAGGCTGCCTAGTCTTGTTGTTGAGGAATTCTTGAGGAATGGCCGATTCTTTGTTTTGCTGTTTAGGTGTTGGTGTAACACAACAATGGCTACCTGGTCAGAAGATGGAAAGGGTCCATCCACAACACTAGGGGGTATGTGGGGAGCAGGTGACTCAGCAGACATCCAGTCAGCTGCGACCAAAGTCTGTGAGACATTTTGACTCAGAATAACAGGTGGGAGTGAAAACCGGAAAGGTCAAAGTTAACACCAAAAAAGGGCACAGAATCAAAAGGTTGGTCAAAAATAAACTGTCCTAACACTGGTGTTATGTTTTAGCCAGGTATCCCCCCAACACCCCCCCCCCCCCAACATCCTGGCTGGGGTTCATCTGTGTCATTTACATTTATGTGGTTAAATGTGTTGTGAGAGGTGACACACAGAGACTGGCATCCCAGCTGGAGCTGTACCAGGATCCTTACCCAGCTGGGATGCCAGGAGATGGCAGTGTGTTCAGGTCACCCACTAGGTGGCAAAGTCCCAGGGTTCTGATACCCACAGGGCTTCATGGGAGTTTGTAGTTCTGTGTTTCAGCCCTGGTGTGTTCTGTGGGGGCTGCCAGAGGTGATTAACGAGTTCTACTTTATGGGGCATCAGCCTGACCCTGAAGTACACCCGGGCCAGACTCTTGGGATGCCAGAAGTGCTGCCATGTTTTTGTATAAAAAGGAGCAGCCAGCTTCGACATGGAGAACCAGAGTTGGAAGGTGGAAGACGAAGCTTGCTGGAGGAGCAGAGGAGTGAAGGATAGAAACAGAAGGAGTAACGTTTGTGGTGTGGGAAACGCTTTTATGTGAGAAAGAGTTGAACCCCCTGGTCAAACACTAGAACCTGTGTCCGTGCTTTTGTGTTGGGATGTTTGGGGTGCTGCACTGCCCCCTTGTGGTTGCAGTGTTGATGCCCCTTCTGCTGTGATCCTTGTGTTTTATGGGTGGTCCTCAAGCTGGTGTGTAACCCCACAGTCCTGTGCAGTTCATTGCTCTATTTTTATTATGATTCTATTATGTAATGGGCAGGGCATCAAGCCTGAAAAATAAAAATGCGTTCCTCCCAGCTTGCATTGCAGCCTCCTCTCTTGGAACGCTTGCATTTTTCCCGATTTGAGACCCAGGCTATGCTCTCTAAAGTCAAGGCGCTATATAAACTCAGGACTGTTGGACCGACCCCCTTTTTCAGAAAGCCGCAGGAGCATTCTGGTTGAAGATTCGCGGTGTCATCAACTTGCTGATTGGAGGACAAAGTGACTTTTTGGATTACGCTCGCCAAGCGGGATTTGCATAATCAGGCATAAGGCGCTCCCTTTAGAGGTCCACGAAGGAAATCAGGCCGCTGAGCACGAGCACAAAGCCGCAGATACTTTCTCAGGCTTATCTCCTCGACCACAGCTGTATTTTAATAACGCGCCTGTTTCTCTTCCTTACTTTCTTTCTTTCTTTCTTTCTGTCTTTTTTTTTTTCTTCTAATCTTGCAGAAAGCACTGCCAGAACGTTTCTGAGGCTCCTTCCAAGATCATCACAACACTCAAAACGGACCACCGACAAAAGATTTGGAAGGAATTTTCCTGACGTGAATGAGAGATGAAAGGAAACAGAAGCGGGCGGAGGCAACGAGAAGTCAGGTGACACAGCAGTAAGTGCTGGTGCCACGCAGATGCAGAAACCTGGGCGCCATCTTCATAGTGTGCTGGCTTATCATGACAACAGAGTGGGGTGACATGTTCAGTTATAAATAAAGGCCCAGTTACAAAGAGAGGGGGCACCTTGTAGTTAATCCCCTTATATCTGGTGGTCAAACATAAATAAAGAAGGTCTGAGGGTCTTTTGCAGACGGCAGTCTGAGTGTTGACGGACTGGAAGGTGGCGCCGGTGCCCCTTGAGAGGAAACCAGACTGGAAGGGGAGGGACCAGGAGATAATGACCCAGAAGTGGTGTCATGGAGGCTGGTGGTCTTACCAATCTGTGGAAAACAAAAAGGAGGAGAGGCACCAGGTTCCAGTGGCAACCCTCGACTCGGGGTGGTCTTACAACTACGTGAGCCCTCAAGTTGTCTCCCAAGGGCACGGAGCGTGACAATGTACTGCCCCAGCAAGTGACTTGCAAAGATGGTCACCATAATCAAATAAAGATTAGTCTGGGGGTGGGGGGCTTATATGGGGACAAGTGCGACAGGACAAGGTGACATAATTGATCATCTCAAATGAACCGTTGAGAACAACACCCTTGGCTACAGAAACCCATCAAAGCCATCATCAGGTAGACACAATCACCAAAGGGGATCTTCAAAGGCTTCTTGGACACATTGACGGAGTCGGAATTTCGAAGGAAGGTGGGCCGCTCATTCCACCAGCCAGGAGGGAGATTTGATACCACGCAGAGGTGGCATCACCACAAGTCACTCATCAGCAGATCTGAGTGGTCCGATCATCTATAGGGGGGATCTGCAAGTCTGAGGGGACAGCAAAATGTGGACAACGAAAGACAACTGGGTCATCGGTCACCAACCCAAGACTGGGTACAAAATTAGCAGGTGTGAGTGACAGAGAGCCAAGCTAAACACAGAAGGGGTGATGAACAGGAGGACAAGCTGAGAGAACAAGAAGGGGGTCCGTCTCTGTCTTTGCCAGGTTGAGTTGAGGGATCTTCATTGGGGGAGTCAGAATTTCAAATGGAGGTGGGCCGCTTGTTCCACCAGCCAGGAGCTACATGTGAAAAGAGTCTGGATGGAGATTTGATGCCACGCAGAGAAGGCATCAGGCAGATGTCACTCATTGGCAGACCTGAGTGGTCCAGAAGAAGCGGAGGACCCACAAAACCAGATGTGCACCCACTGACTACCCTGTAGGTAAACATCAAGGGTTTGAACTTAATATGGGCAACTACAGGAAGCCAGTGTAGTGAACTGAAGAGAAGACAAACATGTGCCCACCTCGGCTGGTTGAGCACCGGGCGTGACACTGCATTGTGAATCATCTGCAGCAGCTTTGGAGCACATGCTGGTATTCCTGCCAGAAGAGAATAATAGTACAGCAGACGTGAAAAGGCCAAAGCCTGGACGAGGAGCTGTGCTGCCCGCTCCTTCAGATGTGCTCAGCTCTTACACAGGGTGCACCTGCAAGAGTGCGGTGGTCGATGAAGGACGACTGGTCACTGCGTACAGCATTGGCAGGTGTTGGTGAAGATGAGCTGAGCTGAACAGAGATGGGGTGCTGGATAGGCGGTGTGGACACCAGGGGCCACTCCAGCTCCCCAAACCCAACACAACAGACACTGAGCACAAGTCAAAAGCACACAGAGCCTTTTTATTGCGTGGGAAACTCTTCGAGCCAGCGTTAAGCAGCAGTTCTCACTAACCCCTGCCAGTAGTGCCCTCTGGCTTACCCCATCGTGGCTGCATAATCTGAACTCCAATTCCCATGCCACCCTGCGGGTGTCCTAATGGGTTTCCAGACCTGAGGGAGCATTGCCACCTGTTGTGTAGTGGAATGAACTGCTCCTGGTAAGCCCTTTCGCCCGGTCTATTCATTACGGCCTCCTGGCCAGGGCAAGCATCCTTCCTTTGTCCTGTCCAGGATGCCTGTGCTTCATTCCTGGCACCTACAGGGCTATCCATTAGTGCTTGACTCTTGTCAACAATATTTTTCATTTTTTATTCTTTTCATTTTTTTGCCCCACACAGAAGCAACAGGGCATCACTGCACTCTGTATCGATCCTCCTGATTATTCCCATTTTCTTGTTTTTTTTTTATTCAGACATAAGTCATTCTCATTTGTTTTGCCTGTTAATTTAGTGACACAATTAATTAAGGACCCCACTGGAGAAACATCATTGGGTCTACGTTGCAGGTCTAGGTGGGCATCGCCTTGCATGTGAGTGAAGATGAATGTGAGGTTTCATGATGAAACCTGACAAAGTGACGGTGCGGGTCATCACCATCATCATCTGTGGAGGGCGCTATATGCAATCCACTGGATTGGACTGAAAGCCAGTAGGCTCTGCGTGCTGACAATACAGCTGTTAGAGTGCTCAGGCACCTGCTGTGTTTCGCCAGAGCCCGTGGCCATCACGTGCCACGCTATGGCAGCGATTCACTTGAACGTGAGCCTCCCGACACGCTCGTCTCCTCTAATCGACAGACGCTGCTTGGGTTTTGCTGACCCCAATTTTAATAGTCAGGTGGGGGGACGGAGTCGTGCCAAGTAACGCGTCTCGAGGCCCACTGACATTCCAAGGCCGGACGTGCTGGCGCTGGCCACTCACTCCCGTGCCAAGGGGCTTGGACTGAAAACGAGATTTCTGCTTTCAATCACAAAAAGCCAGGAGCAAAAGATAATGAAATCCACAAGTGCACGCTTCTCAATGCCGATTACTGACTGTAAAACAGTGAGCCGTCCAGAAGGGGGGCTGAAGCGTTTTTCAGAAAATTCAGCTTGGAGGAACGCAAATGTGTTTTCAGTTAAGCTGACGAGAGATTCCACAGGAAGGAACGCTCACTGCAGAGTGAGTGACGAGACAAAAGGGGACCGGAAAAGACAGCCAGCCTTCATGGCCTGCCAGGACATGTGGGTGTGGTTTGGCTTTATTGTTACCATTGTCATCATGATCTTCTTCTTCATCCTTGTCCTCCTCATCATCACTCTCCATCCTCGTTATTATCCTCAACGTCTTCTTCAACCTTGGCCTCATCTTCTTCATCATTGTCATCATCATCATTCCCCATCCTTGTCATTATCCTCATCTTCTTCTTCATCCTTGTCCTCATCTTCATCATCCTCATCCTCAACGTCATCATCATCATCATTCTCTGTCTTTATCATTTTCATCTTCTTCTTCATCCTTCACTTCATCTTCATCATCCTCATCTTCCTCATCATCATTATTCTCTGTCCTTATCATTTTCATCTTCTTCTTCACCCTTGTCCTCATCTTCATCATCATCATCATCATCATCATTCCCCATCCTTGTCATTATCCTCATCTTCTTCTTCATCCTTGTCCTCATCTTCATCATCCTCATCCTCAACGTCATCATCATCATTCTCTGTCCTTATCATTTTCATCTTTTTCTTCATCCTTGACTTCATCTTCATCATCCTCATCCTCCTCATCATCATTATTCTCTGTCCTTATCATTTTCATCTTCTTCTTCATCCTTCACTTCATCTTCATCATCCTCATCTTCCTCATCATCATTATTCTCTGTCCTTATCATTTTCATCTTCTTCTTCACCCTTGTCCTCATCTTCATCATCATCATCATCATCATTCCCCATCCTTGTCATTATCCTCATCTTCTTCTTCATCCTTGTCCTCATCTTCATCATCCTCATCCTCAACGTCATCATCATCATTCTCTGTCCTTATCATTTTCATCTTTTTCTTCATCCTTGACTTCATCTTCATCATCCTCATCCTCATCATCATCATTATACTCTGTCCTTAACATTTTCATCTTCTTTTTCATTCTTGTCCTCATCTTCGTCACTCTCTATCCTTGTTATTATCCTCAACTTCTTCTTCATCCTTGTCCTCATCTTCTTCATCATTGTCATCATCAACATTCCCCATCCTTGTAATTATCCTCATCTTCTTCTTTATCCTTGTCATCATCATCATCATTCTCTGTCCTTATCATTTTCATCTTCTTCTTCATCCTTGTCTTCTTCTTCATCATCATCATCATCATCAACATTCCCCATCCTTGTCATTATCCTCATCTTCTTCTTCATCCATGTCCTCATTTTCATCATCCTCATCCTCGACATCATCATCATTCTCTATCCTTATCATTTTCATCTTCTTTTTCATCTTTGTCTCTGTCATCATCATCATTATTATCATTCTCTTTTATCATACTTGTCATTACTATTATCATCTTCTTCTACATCCATGTCATCATCCTCATTTAATCATAATCACCATCATCATCATCATTATCATCATCATCTTCAGCATCATCATTATCTTTCCTCACCACTGTCCTCATCATCAATTTCATCCTTGTCCTCATAATCATCATTATCATCATTCTCTTCTTTATCCTCATTATCATCCTCCTCCTCCTCCTCATCATCATCATCATTCTCCATTTCTGTCATTATTCTCAACATTATCATTATCATCTTCTTCTTCTTTATCCTTGACATCATTCTCATTCATCATCTTTTTCTTCTTCAACAACATCATCATCATTATCATCATCATCATTCTTTGCCCTCATTATTGTCCCCATCTTCTTATTTAACCTGATTCTTCTTCTCATCATCAGTATTATCATCACCATCATCAGTCTCTTCTTTATCCTTGTTATTGTACTCCTCATTATCATCATCATCGTATTCTTCGTCCTTGTCATCATCATCATCATCATTGTCATTATTGTCATAATCATCATCATTATTCGATATCCTCGTCGTTGTTTACCATCATCCACATCATTTTGTTTTTGTCTTCCTCACCATCATCATCATTCACTTCTTTATCCTTGTGTGACACTAGGGGTCGCTGTTGCCCCGTAAAACCCACAGACTACACGTCCAAACACCAGGTAAAAGTCCCAGTAATATTTTTAATTATTATAATAATGTGCACAAAGCACCTCCACCTCCACAACAATACACAAATCAATAATCAATAATACAATAAATCCTCCTCTCCACCCAGCAGCTCTGTCACTCTTCCTCCCAACTCCGGCTCTCCCTGCTGGGTTTTCCACAGTCCTTTATATAGTCTGTGACCTGGAAGTGCTTCTGTCCTTCAGTCCATGTGATTCCATAGCACTTCCGGGTCAGATGGAAACTCTTCTTTTTCTTCTGCCCGGAAGTACTTCAGTTCTTCTGTCCCCGTGACTAGGGAGTACTTCCGGGCTATAGGGAAAATGAGAAACCATTGCCTGTGCCTCCCTGCAGCGTCCCCTGGCGGCCCCCACGGTATCCAGCAGGGCTGTGAAGCCGAACTCCATTTTCCATGATGCCCTGCGGGGATTCAGGACACCTCCATGTTGCAGGGTCTGGGGGTGCTGGTCGGGATAAACTGCCGGCCATCTCTCACACTTGCTATTGTACTCCTCATTATCATCATTGTCATCTTGTCATTCATCCTTATCATCATCATCATCATCATCATCATCATTATCATCATCGTCATCATTGCCATTTATTGTCAAAATCATTATTCACTATCCTCTTTGTTGTCCACCATCATCCTCATCATTTTCTTTTTGTTTTCCTTATCATCATCCTCAATTAATCATTATCATCATAATCATCATCTTCTTCTCCCTCATCATCATCATCATCATTTTTAGCAATCTCCATCTTTGTCATTGGGTTCATCTTCATCCTAATCCTCCTCCTCCTCATCATCATTCTCTTTTCCATCTTATTCAGTTTCATCTTATTATTATCATTAATTTTCTCCTTCTTTACAGACATCATCATCAATGTCATCTTCATCACCATCCTGATCCATAGCAGGTGTGCCTCATAGCCAGTGACCTCCATGCTGCAGGATATGAATATGTGATTATGCTAATTCCTTTATGAATAATTATGAGCACCAAGATGGACTGAGTGGAAGGCCATCGAGGTGCATGTGGTGCAGCTGAATGGCCTTTTGGTGATGGGTGGGGTTTGGGTATTGGTGTTTATTTTCTGAATTCCATCTGAAGTAGCCAGTGCTGCTGCAGCTGGTGCCGTGACTAACCTGGCAGTGGGTTTGGATTCCATGCCTTGGTGTCATAATCACCTGGGCAATGACAGGTGCACAGTGAAGGACCAGGCAACATGACAGTATGACAACAAGCAGGTGGTCTGAGCACCCTGGTAGTTTGACAGAATTGTGGTCCGGGTTTACACGAAATAAACTGCCAACACACAAGCGCAATGTGATAATGTGTAGTCAGAGAGCCCAAAGTCTCCAGCCCTTGTCCCCTGGCTTATGTTTATCTTCCTTTTTCTTATCTTTTTAAAGCGCCTTTTTGCTGATCACCTTTGTTTGGTCAGGTATGCAGTTCCAGTCAGAGGTGAAAGGGGGCGCCGTTGCTAAACTGTCCACAGCTCAGAGAAAACACCCCTGGAGGCCAGATGGCCACGCCTCCGGCACTCCTAAAAGCCCCGCCCCCTTCCATATCAGAATGGAGGCGTCTCACTTTGGCAGGACGAGGTTCCTGGTCAGACCTACTGAAAGAGAACCATTGGCTATTCAGGCCTGATTTGTGTTATCGAGCCCACCGGGCACCTTTGTATTTCTTTTGAAACGTATTTACTTTTGCGTTGCCTCGTAATTACACAGGATGGCCGGATTGGCGCCCCAGCTATTGTTGGGACTCAACAAGTCACAATTGTTTTATGTAAATACCGTTTAACAATTATGTACATGCGCTTCAAGACCACACACAAGGAGTGTTCTGGGCGGGGACACCGTGATGTCACTGCGGAAGGACCGCCCCCTGAATTTGGATTTTGAGGTTGTGGAGATGATTCCAGCAGATTGGGGAGGACTGCATAATAATAATAATAATAATATTCATAATTTTTTTTTTTTTTTGCTTTTAGTCTTGCTTGTTTTAACTGTACAGCGCTTCGGTCAGTTGTAATGCTGTGTTTTTAAGCGCTTAACAAATAAAAATGGTATGGTAAATGGTATGGTATAATAATAATAATAATAGTATTAATAATAATAATAATAATAATATTCATAATAATAATAATGATATTCATAATAATAATAATATAATTGATTTATGTAGTGCCTTTCCCAAGCTCAAGGCGCATCTGATCTTTTTACTTTGTCTTTGCTTTCTGATGATTGCTTGTGTTAAACTCTTCTTTTCTTATTTTTGCCATTGTGCTGACCCAAAAGGAGACAGTGAGAAAGATCAGGAGATGAGACTTCGTCAAATGTCGTTACCAAAGTCTACCAGATCTGTCATCAACTTTTAAAGGCTGATTAAAAATCAAAAGACCCCAACTCCACTATCAAGGATCTTCAACAGGAGCAGGTCAGTGGCAACCATCTCACCGTCGTCCCGCTGGGCAAGTGGAAGGGGTTACGTCGATTAATTTAAATAAAATGTTAATATCAAGTGGGTGAGCCACTCCACCTGCTATGAAGGTGGGCAACTAGGTGAGCCATCCTGCCTGGTAAACAAATGGGCAGTCATTGTGACTATTGTGAAGACTGGCAAGGTCATGGACCCTCCCACCAGGAACGAAGAAGATGGGCAAGTGGAAAGGTGCCATTTAAATAAATCTAAATACAATGTATTACCTTTAGAAATGGATCAAGTGGGTGAGCCACTCCAGCTGGCATGAAGGTGGATGACAGGTTCAGTTATCCTGCCTGGTAGGAAGGTGGACACCACGGAGAGCCATCCTACCTGGTAGGAAGATGGGATAGTTTAAATGCGCTATATAAGTAAGTAGAAACATAAACTTAATACAAAGTCAGGTGAACCGCCCCTCCTGTCAGGAAGATGGGCAAGAGGGTGAGCCATCCACCCTTGTTAGAAGTTAATTAAGTGAATGAGCCATCCTGCCAGAGAGGAAGATGGGCAAGTGGAAAGCTGCTATAAAAATAAATATAAATCAAATGTATTATATCATTAGAAATGTACCAAGCCTGGCAGGAAGGTAGGTAAATGAGTCAACCATCTAGCCTGGCAAACAGGTGGTAAAGCAAGTAAGCCATTCTAAACTTTAAAAAAATTGGCAAGGTCGTGATGGGCAAGAGGAAAGGCGCTATACAGAAAACATTTAAATCACATATATCATCATCCAAAGTGTATCAGCTGGGTGAGCCATCCAGCCTGGCAAGATAGCAGGCAAGTGGACGAGAAAAACTAGGCTGGTAAACAGGTGGGCAAGCAGGTGAGCCATTCCAAAATCTTAAGAAGATGTACAAGATGAAATGTGCAATATAAAAAACTATATTTATATATACTGTATATATGAATAAAATGTATCAAGTGGGCAAACCTCTCTGCCTGGCAGTAAGGTGGGAAAGTGGATGAACCATCTATCCTGCTAAGACGCCTGGCAGATGAATGAGCCACCCTGCCAGGTAAGAAGATGGGTAAAGGCAAAGGCACTACTATATATAAAATGTATCATCTGCAAAAATGTACCAAGTGGGTGAGCCCTCCAACATGGCAGAAAGGGGGGCAAGTGGAAGGTGTTATATAAATAAATGGGTGAGCTGTTCTACCAAATAGGAATGTCAGCAGTTGGCTGAGCCATCTAGCCTGGTAAACAGGTGGGCAAGCAGGTGAGCCCTCTCAACTATTAAGAAGACTGGCGAGGTCATTCCACCAGGTATGAAGACGGAGAAGAGGAAAGGTGCTAGAAAGATACCCATCAAAAGTGTATCAAGTGGGTGAGCCAACCAGCCTGGCAGGAAGGGAAGCAGGCTGGTGAGCCATTTCAGATGGTAGAAATGTGGGCAAGTGTAATGGTGCTATGTAAATAAATAAAAATGAAATGTATGATCATTAAAAATGTATCAAGTGGGTGAGTTGTCCCACCTTGCAATCAGGGTGTTTTCAACCCTGGTGGGCAGTAGGGGGTCATTTGTGCTTTTTGCCTTCCCCCTACTGATCCCATATTCTATTTTTTCATGTTTTGGGTCATCCTTGGCATCATCCCTGTTGCAGAGGGTCACCATGAGGGCACATTTTCTTCTCGGTGTATGTGTCAGTTCTGCTGCAGTTCGCTGGCTTGGCACTTTAGGAATGATAGCCTCACAGAGTGAAAGTGCCCCACGACCCATGTCAATCTAAGAGAGGCAAGAGGCGGCACAGCTACCCTCACCGTCAGAGCAGCCCCTGGCCATGTTATTCTTGGCAGCGCCAGTCACCCGTGGATGGAGGATGAATGTTATTCTTCATCGTTTACACTGCGGTGGGTGGCTGGGGTGGGCTCAATGTATGTGGGACCCTGGAATGTGGCGTCACATATCGATATCAAAGGCAGGAAATGGAGCGGACCTGGTGCTGCCTTTTGGGTGAACCCTGTCAGACTGCCGTGGGCTTGTAGGTGCAGTCAGAAGAGGGTCTCACTCAGATTGAAGGCCCCATTGTGAGGGGCGCTGGATCACAAATAGTGCCATTCATATCTATCTATCTATCTATCTATCTATCTATCTATCTATCTATCTATCTATCTACTATCTATCTATCTATCTATCTAATCTATCTATCTATCTATCTATCTATCTATCTATCTATCTATCTATCTATCTATCTATCAACACATCAAGTTAGTTTAACTAGAGGACTATGTTGACCCCTCTGTAGGAGTTGGTTGGTTGAAATCCCACCGCTGACACCTCAGATGGTCCCTTACCCGCTCTGAGACCGATGAGTTCAGCTGGCCATTCTCTTTAGTTCTAATACTGCTTTCTGACAATGGGATCAAATTTAATATTAGGGACGGATTTACATCCCAGCTGAGATTGTCCCCATTCCCTTGCCTTGCGTCGGGATCGTCTCTGCCAGGAAGCTGTGATGGAGAGGCATTGTGACAGAAGATGCAGCAGGATTGGCATCTTGGCAGGGATGGACAAGAGCCCCTTACCCAGCTGAAAGGCCAGTGTAGCTGGTGGACAATACTGGAGTATCCAAATCCAGTATGGACAGCATTCCTTTTTCCATTTGAGAAGCCAGTATGAATGAGGGACAGCAGGAGACCACGTCTCATTCCCATATCATCCCCTAGTATAGTGGGTGGAAGCATTCCTTCTTGTGACGTCACATCTGGACACCTCAAAGGCAGCATCGACAGTGTGGTTCTGTAGGTTTGACCTGCTGGGTGCAGCTAAATGGAAATTATTGGGATGTCATTCCTCTGTCCCAGGGTGGCTCCATCTAACCCAGACATGCTCCCTGGATACAATGGTTTGACGCCAGTAGTACTCCTGGATTGGGATTCAAAGAGAGCTCTCCACCTCACTTGAAGAACTGGGAGCAGGAGGAGGACAAAGCTCACCGAGGAGGAGTGGATGGGACAGAAGGAATTGCGTCTACTGAGGAGGAGTTTGCTGAGAGGGATTTTCTTTAGGACAGTCTGGAGTCAGAGTTCCTGTATTTGGGTCCTTTGTGACGTCGGCACACCATCGAACTGCCTGTCTGTTAGCGCGCAGAATGAATTTCGTATCTGTGATGGATTGGTCCATTCTGTTTAGTGCAGGAGGCGAAAACAAGAAGAGTGACAAGAAGGGTTGTTACCTCACATTTGTGGCCCATTGAGAGATTTGGAAGAACTGGACTAATAAGAGGGGACCAGTCAGCATCTCAGGCTCCTTCCACTCTCTCAGTTTTTCGCCCAACACGTCCGTATCCAAAATCCCCGATAGCTTCTGCTTCTGCAGTCCCGACTGTCCTGCCATTCTTGTCGTCTTCAGTCCCTTCGGTCCGCCATTCCCCATTGTTCTTTCAGCCAGGGTGACTTTTCCATGGCGGGCTGGGCTTGTCGCTAAGCGAGGAGGAGGAGGAGGAGGAGGATTGTGCTTGGAGGCACCCACCCTGAAGATCCAATCTGAAAGCCTTTAATTGTAGCCATTTCACAGTGTGAAATTTTCCGTAGAAAAAAGGGAATTAAAATGCAGATTAGTCATCGGAGGATCTTTCTGGTCGCACACAATAGTCCCTTCTCCGCAGCTGATTTGCAGCTGCGGGCTCAAATGTGATTTCTCTCAGTTAATGAAGCTTATAACCAAATAAAGATAACATCTCGCTAATATGCGACGAGGGCATAGGAACTCTGAAGGGAAGTGTAAAATAAGCAATATGTGATTAATCTGCATGACATCAAGTGGAAATCACAGAAGCCCAAATCATTAAAAGTTATTGAAAAAGTTCGGATTTAATATTGTAATATGAATCAGTGAGCTGCGTTTTTTAATCACTTCAAATAAAGGGCCTCAAATGAGGCTGCCCCGACTCGTAACGGCGTACATAGGACGGGATTGGAGAAATAATTGGGCTCTTTTGTATGATCATTTTTATTATTATTATTTTCACTATTTACATTAGAGACAATCATCTGGCTAGGACAATGGGGTCACGTCAGGCATAGTGGGCATGACATCTTGAGGTCCGCCTCATCCATGGTGTGCCACCGACCTGTCAGCCATCATGACCGAAAACAGTAGAAACGTGGAAGCTCAGCTCCTATTTCTTGAGTCCAGAGTCCTGCCGACTATGCTAGTCCTGCATGGTTTGAATGTCATCCTTCTTCTTGTAGTGCACGGTGGGTGGCTGGGGCTGGCTCGATTTAGTATGTGGTAACAGGCAGGAGTTTTGGTGGTCCCTGTTCAGGTTTTCAAGGGTTGGTCCATGGGGTGGGTCTCACTCTCAGTTTCCAGAAGGCCTTTCTGCTCTGTTTCCTCAGCCTCACCTGGTGCTTTATGCGTCGAGTTCGGTTTGTGTTTTGACTCCTTGCGTGACCTGCCATTCCAGATTTACTGTATTTGCTTGTTTTTTGTTTGTATTGCCAGCTGCCTTTACCTCGTGGACTCCTCAACATTGTTAGCTTGAGGCCATTGGACCCACAGCTCTCCAAAGGGTGTTTTCTATTATAAAGGTGTCTCCCTTGTAAAAAAAAATGGCAAAGACAACAGGAAAAGAGGAGACCCCTTATATCAAAAAATGCAAAATGATAAAACACTTTTCAGCAGAAAAAGACCCCTCAGGTCGCCAAGTCTCAGATTAGACTGGCAACGATGACGACACCTCCAGGTTAAGTACAGGCCAGACGGGTGGAGGTGGAGTCAGGGGGATGGACACCGGAAGTGATGTCACAGGTGGCTGGGCTCTCAATTATCCGTTCTGTAGAGGGAGGAAGAGATGTTATTATGCACTGCCACCTTGTGGACTGGCGTTGAATTGCCAACACAAGAGCCTTTAAGCTGTCGCCATGGCGCACGTGGGTGACACCCTCTCATTTCAGAGAGCAAAACTTTGCCACGTCTTATGATTCTAGTGCACTCATATAGCAAAGAAAGAACAGGCATCCTGTAAACCAGCAAAGCTGACCCCAAACGTCAAAGGCCGGCATTGGCCTAATGGGGGTCTAAAAGGAGGCCTGACTTCTACAGTCCAAAATTTCTCAGCACTTGTATGTGCCCTCCTAGGGAAAGGAGCGGTTAAAACCCTTAGCTAAGAAGGACAAGGCCTCAAAATAATCCTTAGAAATGCGATAATTCATTTAGAATTAAGAAAACGGCACATAAGAAGCCAGTCTCCGTACGCAGTCCAATAATCAGAAACCAAGAGCAGAAGAAAAAAGGAATCCAATAAACCAGAAAATCATACACTTGTAATGAAGGAAGTCGACCGTGAATGTGAACGGACCACTAAAGGGTGTAAAGGCTTTGGGGCGGTGCATCAGTGGCAACATTAGCATGGCCCCGCCTCCTGAGGGTTCCACCCACAAAACTCAAGAAACAAAGGAGAGCAGCTCATTACACTTGGAGAGGAAATCAGGAGGCAGTAAGAAGAAAAGTGCAAAATTACAAAAGGATAATAAATTAAAATAAAAACAGAAGACACATTAAAGAAAAATACATTGAAGCCCAGAGGACACAACCCTGGCTTAGGGACATTTCTGCAGCTTCCTACTCATTTACTTTTTAATTTCATCAATATATACATGTTGAATTTAAATATGAGTATATATATATATATATATATATATATATATATATATATATACACAGTATATATATTATATAGAGAGAGAGATAGGTAGATAAATCAATCCATCAATTATCTGACACTGCACATGAGCCCACATAGCAGATCTACATTACTCTTTCTATATGAGCTCAGCTGCTCTGGGTCACTAGAGGTCACCCCAAGGTCCGACACCAAGGGTGGGCACATATGCAGATGCTGGCCTTGAATTCAAGAAGTATGAGTCAGAAAACACTTTTAGAACTAAAGAGTCTGGATATTCTGAAAATTAGCCTAATCTAATGGTGAGTAACGGCCCAGGTGAGGTGTCAGAAGTGGGATTTTAACCAACCACCATACACTGTGTTGTCAGTGGGATCAATATAGTCTTTCATTTGAAAAAAAAATGGTAGATAGATAGATAGATAGATAGATAGATAGATAGATAGATAGATAGATAGATAGATAGATAGATAGATAGATAGATAGATAGATAGATAGATAGATAGTGTAGTAGGCAAGATTAAAGATCTACTTAAATTGACCACTATATGATAGATAGATAGATAGATAGATAGATAGATAGATAGATAGATAGATAGATAGATAGATAGATAGATAGATAGATAGATAGATAGATAGATAGATAGATAGATAGATAGATAGTGTAGTAGGCAAGATTAAAGATCTACTTAAATTGACCACTATAGATGATAGATAGATAGATAGATAGATAGATAGATAGATAGATAGATAGATAGATAGATAGATAGTGTAGTAGGCAAAGATTAAAGATCTACTTAAATTGACCACTATATGATAGATAGATAGATAGATAGATAGATAGATAGATAGATAGATAGATAGATAGATAGATAGATAGATAGATAGATAGATAGATAGATAGATAGATAGATAGATGAAAGGCACTATATAACAGATAGATAGATAGATAGATAGATAGATAGATAGATAGATAGATAGATAGATAGATAGATAGATAGATAGATAGATAGATAGATAGATAGATAGATAGATAGATAGATAGATAGTGTAGTAGGCAAGATTAAAGATCTACTTAAATTGACCACTATATGATAGATAGATAGATAGATAGATAGATAGATAGATAGATAGATAGATAGATAGATAGATAGATAGATAGATAGATAGACAGGTGTGAAAGGCACTATATACGTAATAGACAGACAGACAGACATTTGTGACTCTCTCTCTCTCCTCATCGTTTCTCGCTGGGCCCCGCTGTCCCCTTTCTTCTCCGCCTGCCTTTTCGTGGTCCTCTCGTCAGTTCCAAGATGGCCACATATTTGAGGTCTGCTTTCCTTTCCGCCTGTCAGCTGGTTTTCATTTTGCCGACAGCCCTGAACTGTTAACATGATTTGTGTGGGAAGCGGAGAGCGATGGCTGAAGGAAGTGTGTGATTAGACCCAATAAGCAGGAATGCTGTGACTTGACATTTTTGGTCTTTTTAGCCCAGACTGTAATGGAGGGCTCTGACCCCCTTTTCGTTTTCGGTATTTTTTATTTCGATTTCTTCATTTTCCTCCCTCCAGTGTTTACTCCCTTTGTCACTGTCAAGCTAAGTCAAGTGCTGCCCATCCATTTTGCTTGGCCACTTCTCCAGTGGTGGTCTTGAGCTGCTGGAGCAAGGAAGCGGGTTGCCAGCCCGCTTGCAGGACAGACACACACACCACTGACGGGCGTAGAATCGTTTGAGGTTTCACGTTATTATGTCGTTTCCTTCATAGTTTCCTCTCACAAGCACATTTCTGTTTTTTCATTCTCCATATTGATTTATTGTCCGTGTTTATTCCTTGTGTTCCTTTACTTGTTCTTGTCATTTGGACCTTTGCTAGTGTGCACATACTGTAAGGTCTGCATGCCCACCCCCTTGTGGTCAAGTCATTGTATTGCCAAGCCCAGGGTTGCCAGTTTGCACCACAGCTTTGACGTGTGGTTGGAGTCTAAAGGAGTCGATATGCAGTGATCTCATAGCCGTGGGTGCAGCCTATGCAGCCCCATTCAGTTAGCTTGCCTTGCATTCGCACCACCGTTGGCATAACCCATCTGCCCATCCGTTATTAAAACCCAGTAAGTACATTTCCTGCTCCTGAGGTGATTTAATACCCTCAGAAGTCAGTGGTATTAATGCACTGCAATGACCCATCCATTCCTTTTCTAACCCACTTATCCAGTCCCCTTAAATAGGGTGCCATGCTGCACAGCCATATTAAAACAGGTTGGAATCATGAAATGGGCACATTAAGTGGGTTCAAACCCCCAGCAGTTACTCTGTGTTATGGTGCCCTGCAAGTCACAAAATAAATGCACTAAACTGCAGAATTTGTGTGAGCAACGTCACACATGGCATCGAAACGGTGAGAGGAGTAGAGCCCTTTGAATGTGATTAAATGCCACCTTGATAAACCAACACTGGCACTGCCCTCCCCAAGGGGGGAAAATTTGGGGGGTTTACAGCTTGCTAGCCAAGGGGAGCAGTCCTCTCGTGTGAAGAGGCAGTTATGGCAGCCAACTCTCGGTGGAAGCGATTCACACGGAACAGCATGTTATTTTAGTGGCTTCTGGGTGTAAAGCTGCGTGGCACACAGCCAACGATGTTTCTCGGATGTGTTGGCTGCTTGTCACAGCCTTTGATTTCATCAAGATGCTCACCCGGCTTTGTAACATTTTTGTTTGTTGATCATAAATTGCCGCACACCTCCAGCTTGTGTGTTTAATAGTTTCACACGTAAAGGTCTTCATGTTATTCAACTCTCCTTCTGGCTGGGCCCACCAAGACAGGTAGACCTGTTTACTAGATTTGAGGAGTGACTTCAAGACGACATTTCCAGGCATCCCCAAATGGAGCTGGAATCCCCTACCCCCCCCCCCCCCCCGACCCCCCAACTACGATTGGATGGTGTCATTTAATCTGAAAGGCAAGCAGAGTGGCTCACTTGGCCTGGCATGGTGCAAAAATCGATGGGTCTGTCGACTGCCCTGTCATCGGAGCAGATGTTAACTGAAGAACACCAGGCTCTCCGGTTCCTGCCGGGCACGTGCGCCGTCACTGGCAGACTAATCCACGTGCTAGGAGGCCGAGCAGAGCAGGCGCTGCAGCTTTGTTTTTGGTTCATTTTCCAGATGTCCCGGTTCATTTTTCATCTTTGTTAATATCATTTCATTCTGCTCTGCTGAGTAGGCATTACATAGAACTGTTGGCGCTCAAAGCCTCAGGGCTCTTCGTCACCATCCAGAAAAACTGAGGACACCAAGATTTATGTAACCCACACAGCATGTCAGTCCATCCATCCATCCATCCATTTTTTTTTTCTGGTTTGGCTGGATACCCTTCTTCTTGCGGGACTAGACAGGGTGCCAGAGGCTTAGGAGGGCAAATGCAAAGTCCACACAGGGCAAATACTGTGCTGCCCACCATTCAGGTGACCCCCCCCCCAATAGTGGGGACACTGAGGTCACTCCACCTCGGTTTCTAAATTAAATTTGAAACAGTGAGTGCTTAGAGGTTCAATACATGGGTGGTGGTGGAAGTGTGGTGGGGGGGGGTCCATAAATCTGCCAGCCATTTCCCATTATAGGGGCAGGATGGCAACCTGAAGAGGTGGGCGAGCACCATCCCTCAAAAGATGGGTCTCATCTTGAAACCTCAGGACTCCCCCAAAACTCTTCGAGATAATGCAGCAGCTGATATCGTGCCCACCTCCACCAACCTGGCCCTGGGTTCAAATCCAGTGCTTCGTGGTCACATGGGTGGGGTCTGCACAGCTGCCTCTGCGTTCGTATCTGGGTTTGTCTTTGGGTACTCAGGGTGATTACCCATGACCTCCGCTTCATTGGCGAGTCTAAATTGACCCCCCCCCTTGTGACTGTGGGACGGTAGTGGGCACCCCATCCATGGTGTGTATGCTGTTGGCACCCAGTGCTGCTGCATGGTACTTCAGTGAAGTGGTTTTACTTTCTTAATCCCTCTGTGAGGCTGTTGGAAGTGAAAGGTGCTATAAAACATGGCTGACTGACATCATATTGTCATTGGCTGCTTTTGATGTCTGGGTGGCATCAGTGCCATTGCTTCACGGACCCCGCATCTGTCCACAGGTGCTACACATCTGCAGCTGGCATGTTCTGCCATTGTCTTCCTCAGGGTGCTCCAGTCTAACCTCACATTCCCAAAGATGAAGAGTTCATTGGACACTCGTGTGTGTGTGTGTGTGTGTGAGAGTGGGCCCTGTGATGGACAGACCCCCCATCTAATGTTCATTCCTGCCTTGCTGCCCGGGTAGGCTAGTGCCCCTCATGACCCTGAAATAAGTTGGCTCTCAAATGCAGTGCATTTTTAAATAAGGGTTGGCTTTCTATTTTATTTCTATTTCTCCTTCCCTGGGACTGCTTGGTGTGAAAGGCGCTATAAAACATGGCTGACTGACATCATATTGTCATTGGCTGCTTTTGATGTCTGGGTGGCATCAGTGCTGCTGCTTCACAGACCCCGCATTTGTGCACGTGTGCTACCTGTCTGCAGCTGGCATGTTCTACCATTGTCTTCCTCGGGGTGCTCCAGTTTAATCTCACATCCCCAAAGATGAAGAGTTCATTGGACACTCGTGTGTGTGTGTGTGTGAGAGAGAGTGGGCCCTGTGATGGACGGGCCCCCCATCTCAAGTTAATTCCTGCCTTGCTGCCTGGGTAGGCTCCTGCCCCTCATCACCCAGAAATAATTTGGTTTTCAAATGCGGTGTATTGTTGGATAAGCATTGGCTTTCTATTTTATTTCTGTTTCTCCCACCCTGGGATTGCTGGGTGTGAAAGGAGCTATAAAATTTCGAGACTGTTTAACGTCTTATTGTTGTGGGTTGCTGCTAATTGCATTGATCTCTCAGAGGTATCACTGATCCGGTATGCCAGGTTCAAATCTCACACATGGCTGGTGTCCATGGGGGCTTTGCCCGTTCCTTCACTGCGCACTTTCTTACCCAGTGTGGACCACCAGGGTGCATACACCCACCCCAACCCTGACACAGACAGTCAGGACAACAAATTGTCACACAGCACACCTTTATTTATAGGTGGGTCTTCTTCGCTCCCCACAAGAGCACAACGTCCTCAAGACAAAGCACAGGCTTTCCCTTCTCTCTTTCTCTCTGCCACCACTACTCTCCTGGCAAGCTTCTTCCTCTTCCTCATTTTATTCTACTCCTGAGGGTGCCCCAGGTGGCTCATCAGTATTACCTGGTGTGGTGGAAGTCCATTGTAGGGCTCTGCAGAACTCCACAAAGGTGCCCCCCCCCCCCCCCCCAACTCCAAGTCCTAGCATGTGGGAGTTTGTGGTGCCACAGCCGCCCAGGAGTGCTGCCCTCTAGCATCTCAGGGGAGGTAGTGCCCCAGTCCTTCCATCTAGCTGGCGTCCTGGCTGGGTAATGGCCGAGGCCACCCGTCACACCAGATACCCAGAATTTGCTCTCAAATCCCCAGATGTTGTGCTGGTCAGTCTGTGTGGCATCTCTGGTCTGGTCCTGTTTGGCTCTGGAGTGCAGAGGGGCCTGACACCCCACCTGGGTCCTTCTCCTGCTTTATGCCCTTTGCTCCTGCAACAGATGACAGCCCCCCCCAACCCCCCCCAGTACCCTAAATTGGATTTAATGGGTTTGAGGAGGTTTTCTTCTTTTACTCTACAGCTGGCCTCACAGTGGTGTGTCCACTGGTCACTTTAGTTTAGTGCCAATGTGGTGGTATGTGACTAAACGGATGCCCTGTAGGTACGCCCCTATTTGCTGAATGTGAAACTCTCCCAGGTGAGTGGTGGCTCGGACCAGAGCCCTGGGTTCAAATGATCTGCCTAGTTCTAGTGTGTGTGTGTGGGGGGGGGGTTTCATCGATGACTCTGAACTGGCCCCGAATTAATGAATGGGTCCAGTGAGGGGCTGGCGTCCCATCCAGGACTGGCATCTGCTTGCACTCAGTGCTGCTGGAGGTGCCCCCATACTGTCATGGTCTTGAAATAAACTGGTTAGAAAAAGTCTTATGGTGGTCTATTGATAGGTGTGTTCACTTTCTACTTGACCGATTCACTAACTCTGTAATGCTGTTGGATGTGAAAGGCGCTATACTGTATGTGCTCTATGGCTAATGTGTGCTTACTTCATGTAGAAGTCATTTACTAATTCTGTGAAGCTGTGGGATGTGAAAGGCGCTATATGTGGAAAACTGAAAATGTGTGTTTAATTTGTGTATAAACTCTTCAATAAGTCTGTCATGCTATTGGATATGAAAGACGCTATATGGTCTATCTAGGTAATGTGTGCTTACTTCCTATAAAAGCCATGTGTTATTTCTGTGATGGCGTTGGATGTGAAAGGTGCTATATGTGGTGTATTGATAATGTGTGTGTAATTTGTGTATAAACCTTTAACTAAGTCTGTCATGCTATTGGAGGTGAAAGGCGCTATATGGTCTATCTAGATCATATGTGCTTACTTCATGTAAAAGTCATTTACTAATTCTACTATGCTGTTGGATGTGAAAGGCGCTATATGTGGTGTATTGATAATGTGTGTGTAATTTGTGTATAAATCTTTAACTAATTGTGTCATCTGCAGTGGGTTGGCACCCTGCCTGGGGTTTGTTTCCTGCCTTGTGCCCTGTGTTAGCTGGGATGGGCTCCAGCAGATCCTCGTGACCCTGTAGTTAAGATATAGTGGGTTGGATAATGGATGGATGGATGGATGGATGGATGGATGGATGAATGGATGGATGGATGGATGGATGGATGGATGGATAATTGTGTCATACTGTTGATTGTGAAAGGTGCTATATGGGCTTTATGGCTAACGTGTGCTTACTTCCTATAAAAGTGACGTGCTGTTTCTGTTATGCAGTTGGATGTGAAAGGCGCTATATGTGTCTTATTAACAATGTGTGTTTAATTTGCGTATTAACCTTTAAATAAGTCTGTCATGCTATTGGAGGTGAAAGGCACTATATGATCTATCTAGGTAATGTGTGCTTATTTCCTATAAAAGCCATGTGCTGTTTCTGTGATGGCGTTGGATGTGAAAGGCGCTATATGCGGTGTAAAAGCATGCATGAACAGAGAGAGCATTGGGAAGGGGGGCAAATATTTTCTCACAGCACCTGTTTCTCAGGCTAACCAAGGGCCACCATAGGTACCTAGAGATGGGGGGTTGGTCTGCGTAGCCCGGCCCCTAACCCCTGATTGACAGATAAACACGCCGAGTCGGTTTCAGTTTACCTTCCGTTTGGCTTCTTTAAGCTCCGCCCCTCTGAAGAAAGATGGAGATAAAATCGGAAAGCAAGCCGGACAGAAGAATATGAAGGGTGGGTGGGTGAGGCCTGGGCATCATTAGTGGAGTCAGGCAGTGCAGGGCTCAGGTGCCAGGAGGGGACGCCCTGAACGGATTCTTTAAATCGATTTTCCCACTCGCCTCTGGCTGTTGGTCACTTTATGTATGGAAGGTGTGTGGCTTTGCGGTGGTCCTCCGGGTCATTTTCTTCCTCCGTTCTAATGTTAATGCGGAGTGTCACACTTGATTCCTTCCCTGTTTTTGTCCAGTTAAATGATCCCCCCAACCCAACCCCACGCTATGGCCAAGTGTCTGACCCTCTCTGTCCAGGACTATGTTGATCCCACTGGCATCGGCCTCTAAATTGTTAAACGTTAGGATTTTCTGTTATCACCCATGGCACGATCCGAGGATGTGGTAAATCCCAATGGGTTTATGAATGGGCTGAGGTGAGGTGTCAGCGGTGGGATTTCGGCCACTTAACTCTGTGCAGAGCAGGTCGGATTAAACTTTCTGCACATCCACACTTCCCCACCACTACTGCTGCACTCTTCTTGTCTTTCTCCATTACAATAACCTCATTGTGTTACCCTCAGACTCCTGGAGTTGCTGATTTTGTCCCAGTGCTTGAGTAGATAAAGCCTGTTGGGTAGTCGGGTGGCTGAGAGCTTGGCCAATCCACCCAGTGGTACTCAACATCTTCATCCCATTTGCTATCTCATCCTGGACTGGACTCCCCTCTAGGACGGGTTCAAGGCAAAATGAATGGATACTAGGGAAGAATTTCCCACCAGCATGGTGAGCCTGTGAAAATCCTCCAGGCGTGCCATCCCTGACAAAAACTCCAATGTGGCCGCCTGGGCTTTATCAGACTTTGACCTGTCAGTTTCTTGGCGCTGCTAGCGCGCTGGTGGGAATCCAGAATTTATAGCCTGCTCGTTTTTTGTTGATGTGCATTTTTGATTGCAAAAAAAAAAAAAAAATGTTTCCAAGAACAAAAGGGGGGTCTGAACTGCACAGTCATCAGGCTGAATGGTGGCCAACCTCAGGCCGCTCACGTGCTGCCTCCTCGGGCTGAACTTGCCTGCGGTCCCGTCCAGCTGTCCAGTTGTTCTAAATGGAGACATAACCCAGAGACAAGGCAATGGTGACACTATTGAAGGTTTCTGGGTTCTAGGGGGTTTAAAGCGTTTAACATCTTCTTCAATCTGAGAGGATCGATGGAGCAGAATGGCTGGTTTGCTGCTGTGCTGAGCTCCTGTGTCCTGAAATCAGGGTGGAGTTGGAATATTCTGTCCAGTGACTCTCAAAGACAAGTGTACTGTGATAATCACTTACTGGATCAATATGAGTGAGTGAGTGAGTGAGTGAGTGAGTGAGTGAGTGAGTGAGTGAGTGAGTGAGTGAGTGAGTGAGTGAGTGAGTGAGTGAGTGAGTGAGTGAGTGAGTGAGTGAGTTGGGCAAGTGCTGAAGAAGATGGCTATCTGGCTAGCAGAGCTTTATATTCTGTTCTTTGGACCACAGCATTGCTGGTGTGAAGGGCTTATCCAGGTGAGGGAACCTGACATTTGAGTCAGTCAACTCTGCAGCTTTATTTACTTATACAGTTGGTGAGTCCACATGGCATATCCATGCCAGTTCTTCAAGCTGAGCCCAGCTAGTCCAGATGGGTCACTCAAAGACCTGTCTCCAGGAGTCTGTGCACATGGAGATGCTGGACTTGAAGTCAGGGGCCTACAAGTCAGAAAGCACTGGTAGAAGTAAGGAGTCTGGCCATTCAGCCAAACTGACCGTGTAAGTCTCATCTCATTGGCTCTGAGGAATTACTAAAACACCAGGTGAGGTGTCAGCGGTGGGATTTCATAGTAATTTTTATTTTATTAATTTTCATTGTAATCATTCCATACAAATAGATCAATTTATAACCCAACAAAATTGAAGACAAATCAAACCCCACCCCTGAGAAGGAGAGCTTAGCCGAAGGAGAATTGCTTAGGGCTTTTTAATAAGACAACAATAAACAAAAGAAAGGGAGAAATAAATATATATGTAAATAAGCGGTGGGATTTCAACATCCAACTCCTACTGTGTTGACATAGATAGATAGATAGATAGATAGATAGATAGATAGATAGATAGATAGATAGATAGATAGATAGATAGATAGATAGATAGATAGATAGATAGATATGTGAAAGGCACTATATAATACTAAATGATAGATAGATAGATAGATAGATAGATAGATAGATAGATAGATAGATAGATAGATAGATAGATAGATAGATAGATAAGAAAGGCACCATATAATAATGATAGATAGATAGATAGATAGATAGATAGATAGATAGATAGATAGATAGATAGATAGATAGATAGATAGATAGATATGTGAAAGGCACTATATAATAGATAGATAGATAGATAGATAGATAGATAGATAGATAGATAGATAGATAGATAGATAGATAGATAGATAAGAAAGGCACCATATAATAATGATAGATAGATAGATAGATAGATAGATAGATAGATAGATAGATAGATAGATAGATAGATAGATAGATAGATAGATAGATAGATAGATAGATAGATAGATGTGAAAGGCACTATATAATACTAAATGATAGATAGATAGATAGATAGATAGATAGATAGATAGATAGATAGATAGATAGATAGATAGATAGATAGATAGATAAGAAAGGCACCATATAATAATGATAGATAGATAGATAGATAGATAGATAGATAGATAGATAGATAGATAGATAGATAGATAGATAGATAGATAGATAGATAGATGTGAAAGGCACTATATAATACTAAATGATAGATAGATAGATAGATAGATAGATAGATAGATAGATAGATAGATAGATAGATAGATAGATAGATAGATAGATAGATAGATAGATAGATAGATAGATAGATAGATAGATAGATAGTTTGATTTTGGAGTTTTATTGTCGGCCATGACTTGTCCGTGTTTGGCGTGTGTCACAGCACTGGTGTCCTGGCGATCCTCCCTTCAGATAATCCAATCCCAGGTCTGTGTTGCCCTTCGTGCCGCCACGTCGTCTCCATTAAAGTTCTTTAAGGTGTTTCTGGGCCGGCTGCACGAGACACACTTGTGCCCAAATGAAGCTGTTGAGCCGTCCCACCCTATTCGAGAGGCAAGAATTGTTTGCAGATTTTGAAAGCTCAGCTCATCTTTCAACAATAAAAGTTAAAGCGGGCACACATAGTCCAACTTGTTGGAATAACAAACAGGATAATGAGCGAGGATGTGCTTGCGAGTCAAGTGGAATGCAATCGCTTTCTTCTCTTATTGCTCGGTTTCTTTTGTTCCCTAATTTAGACAGCGAGCCGAATGCCAAATCACGTAAACTTGTCAGCCGCTCCCTTTGTTTCTCATCCTGAAGGGATTCACTGCCAAGGCCTCACTGCTGCTCCTCCTCACAGCGACTAAAGCGGTGGGCTTCGCACCACAGGGTCCATAGTTTTGGGTGAACTGCTTTGCCTTAAGTGCCTTGGGATGGCATTCCTTACAGAAAGGGGCTGTCAAATACCAAAGGGCCCACCTTCTTTGTTTTAAAGGGTCCTCATATTGACCACCCCTCGGAGGCAGTGTGTGGTAATCGGTGTGGTCCGGTGAGTGCTCCTGTCTGGAGCTGGACACTGAAATCTTATTATGGAATAAGCAGTAAATTAGCATTCAGGATATGCCAGGCTCTTTCGCCAAGGGGAAAGGCGCTATATAAATAAATATGAGTATTATTAATTATCTCAAGCAGAAGAAGCCCATCATGCTTGGACTGTAGCCATGCCACCTTCTCATGACACATTCTGTATCTACTTAGATTTTGGGTGTGCAACACTAAACGGGTGTTTCATCACATGGATTTTTAGGTCATTGCCAGTTTGCCACCCTGCCACATCCTGGCACTGCAGGGCTAGTCGTTACAGACAGAGATAGTAAGCAACGTGGCATTCCAAGATCCACATTCTCCATCGCTTTCTGCTGTCCACCATTATGCGCTTCACTGAGTCCAAGATCAGCACTCATGGCTGAGTGTACCTTATTGCTAAATGTTGCTAACCCTTTCTTGAATCCTCTTCTTGCCAGACTGGGCTGCCGCCAGTTAAGCAGGCAAAACCCAGTCCAGCCTGCTGCCTTTTCATTATCTGGCACCCCCACATGGCTCTCTACCACTCAGCCACCCAGCTGGACTGAGGCTGCTGCCACTCAAACCATTTATCCCCGCCCAGATTTCTGAAACTACAGCATCTCTCACCACCCTGACTATTGCTCCTTAAGTATCAAGCTCCACCCAGTTTGCTGTCATTCAATCAACTAGCCCCACCCAGCATTCTGCAACTCAAGAATCTAGCTCTTCATATCCAACTGCCAATTATTCATCTAACTCCACCCAGATTCCTGTCATTCAGTCAGGTAGCCACTCCCAGATTTCTACCACACACATCATGTTCCACTTAACCTTCTGCCAATTAAGAGTCTAGCTCCGCCCAGTCTGCTGCCATTCAATCATTTAGACTCCTCCCAGCATTCTGCCATCAAAGCACCTAGTCCTGAATGTATCAGCCCACCCCACCCTGTGTTGTCAGTCAAACATTTAACTCCACCCAACCTGCTACCACTTAATCATTTAGCCCCGCCCAGATTCCTGTGATTCAGTTAGCCACTCCCAGATTTCTACCACACACATCTTGTTCCACTTAACCTACTGCTAGTTAAGAGTTTAGCTCCGCCCAGTCTGCTGCCATTCAATCATTTAGACTCCACCCAGCATTCTGCCATCAAAGCATCTAGTCCTGCCTGTCCCACTGCCCCTGTTCAAACATCTAGCCCCACCCTGAGATGTCAGTCAAACATCTGTAGCTCCACCAAGCTTTCTACTATTCAAGCCTTTTGCCCCACTAAGCACAGTGGCACTTAAATGTCCAGCTCTAACTGGTTTGCTGCCACTCAAACATGTCTTCCCTACCCAGATTTCTGCCACACAAGCATCTAGGCCCTCTCATCACATCTGTATGTAGCTCTACCAAGTCACCCAGGTTAACCCAGTCTGCTGCCAATCAAGCGAATGGCAGAATCTGCCTAGTGGCGCAGTGACCCCAAGGCTGCTGGGATTTGAAGTCCCACAATTCGAGCCCTGCCCAGCTTTCAAACCACAGAATCACCCAGCCTGCTGCCACTTAATCATTTAGCCCCACCCAGATTTCTGCCCTTCAATCAAATAGCCCCACTCAGATTTCTGTGACGCACATCAGCAGTAGCTCCGCCCATTATACTGCCATTTTAGTGTGCAGCTCTGCCGGGTTCACCGCCAGTCAATCATTTAGCCCCACCAAGCATTTCTGCCTTTCAAGTAACTAGCTCTGCCCAGTCTGCTACCACTTAGGTGTCTAGCTCTGTCTGGTTTGCTGCCAGTTACTCATCTAGCCCAAACCAGATTTTCTGTATAGCAATGCCCATCTCGCTGCTGTTTACGTCTGCCCAGTTTGCTGCCTTTCAAGCCCCACCTAGCCTGCTGCCACTCATGCATCTAGACCCCACCCAGCATTATTCTTCTTGGTCTTCTAGCCCCGCCCAGTATGCTGCCACTCAATCTTCAAGCTCCACCCAGCCTGTGAGGCAGTTGCACACTGCTGCCCTCCTCTTTGGTTTTGATTGGCAGGCTTACAAAACTCCGAGAGAGGGTCTGAAAATGAGGGCTCAGGGCTTCACTTTAGGAACGGAAAGAAAGTACAGAGAACTCCAGGGGGAGAGGGAAGCTGCGATGCCAGGCCCGGCTGTCAGGGTGCCATCGATATCAGCTAAGCTCCAACACCCCTTCTGGTGGCTTTACTGTCATTTGTTTGATTATGAGGTTGGGGGGGCGGCACCCACACACCCTCAGTATTTCATACTCAGCCCCCTTACCCTTTTGGTTTGGAGCTGGGAATGACAACAGGGGCTGTTTAGTAATTAAAGAGCTTTTTCTTCAGACGTCTGCAGAACAAGAAAGAGAACGGAAGCAAAGTCATCTAAAGAAAGAACACATGAAGGGCCAACCGAAGAGCAGACAAGACCAAGTTTGTCATTCAAAAAAGAAAATACAGAGCCAAAGAATAAATAAATAAATAAATAAAACAAGAGGATTAAAAGAAAGTGCTCACTACACAGTGAATACATGAGCTTTAAGGCTTCTAAATTTCTGCAGCTCCAGATATGGCAAAGGTTCAAGCTCAGAGTGTGACACATAGCAACAGTCCAAGGGTCTTTGTGTTAAGATCTGATGTGAATTATTGGAATCCCCACTCTCCCCTGGCACACAAAGGCAAGGTGGTGAAGGGGTTAAGGCTTTGGATTCCAGACTCTAAGGCTGTGGATTCAAATTCCACTACTGACACCTGTATGACCACCAGCTGTTCACTTTACCTGCCTGGGCTCCAGCTGGAAAAGGCAAAGGAATGGAGCCAACGGTGTCATAAATGTCATAAGTCACCTTGGACAGAGACGTCACCCAAATAAATAAATGTAGAAAGTCACTGTCTACCGTCACAGGGGGTCCCGTGTTCAAGAATTCATCTTCTAGTGCAATCATTCAGGAGGCTGAAAACCTGTGCAGTATTAATGAATATTTACCCTTCTAATATGTAAGTCACTTTGGATCAAACCTTTAGCAGATAAGGACACGTTGACATCACATCTGAGCTGCTTGTCATCTGACGATCACCTAATTCACCAGAAAAAGAAAAGAAGCGGAATGGAAACTGAATGGAGCTCAGCGCTCTCAGATGACTTCTGCTTCTCTGTGCTGCTATTCAGACTTCTTTTATTTGAAACTGTAGAAAAGCAAAACGATAAAAAAAGAAAGAAAAGAAAATCAATAACTGATTTATGAGAACAGTCACGGTAAAATGACATTCAGATGTTTCATCTTTGGACAATGAAAAGCAAAATCACATTCACAGTGGTGAGCAGTTATGATAGCAAATGGGGAAAAAAACAAAACAAAAAAATGTAATCTTCAAAGAGGCCACGGCAGCCTACTGCAAGTGACCCGGTGCTGCCCCCTGCTGGTCCGTCATCACTCTATCTATCTATCTATCTATCTATCTATCTATCTATCTATCTATCTATCTATCTATCTATCTATCTATCTATCTATCTATCTATCTATCTATCCATTATATAGTGCCTTTCATCTATCTATCTATCTATCTATCTATCTATCTATCTATCTATCTATCTATCTATCCATTATATAGTGCCTTTCATCTATCTATCTATCTATCTATCTATCTATCTATCTATCTATCTATCTATCTATCTATCTATCTATCTATCTATCTATCTATCCATTATATAGTGCCTTTCATCTATCTATCTATCTATCTATCTATCTATCTATCTATCTATCTATCTATCTATCTATCTATCTATCTATCTATCTATCTATCTATCTATCTATCCATTATATAGTGCCTTTCATCTATCTATCTATCTATCTATCTATCTATCTATCTATCTATCTATCTATCTATCTATCTATCTATCTATCTATCTATCTATCTATCTATCTATCTATCTATCTATCTACACATCTGCTGATAATTCCTGCTTGAGTTAAGGGCTGGCACTGTCACCACTGTCATTCCTCTTCTTTCGTTGATGGCCTGAGAACCAATGACGTCACTTCCAGCCACTTGAACCTGCCACCACCAGCACAGCCCTTCAGTCTTGATATACTTGAATATCTCGCGTCTGTGGAAATGTCCTGTGATGACAGTTGTTAACATTTTGTCACATGGTCAGGTATACTGGGATCGCGAGTCGGTGCCCTGACACTTCCTGTTTTGTGTCGCCTCTCTGTCGTACAGCATTTTCCCTTCCATGTATAGTTCTGTCATATAGTGCTCCTCATATGTCTCTATTATATAGTGCCTTTCGTCACTCTGTCTTTTGTACATGTCTTTCGCGTCTATCCATCTGACCCCATCTCCTCTAGTCCTTCATGGATCTGGCATTGCTGGACCCTCTGTTGGCATGGGCACAGCACTTGACCCCATAGCCATCCTGGCACACGTCATTATGAGTTTGCCTCTTTGTTACATTGGTGCCCCCTTCCCATTTCCGCCATACCTGGCAGTGCCCCTCTAAAGACCCCTTTATTTGTTTTCCTCTCTCTGGGCTCTCGTGATGTGTGTGACTTTGTGTGTGACTTTGCCTGCTGTGCGGCCTCATGTCTGGGTGACGAGCCCCCCTGTGTTCCTCTCCCCCTCCACCACACTGTGACTCACCTCCTGCCCTTTGCTTTGTCTCCTTTCCTTATTGTTTCCAGGTCTCCCGCCTGCAATGAGTGGAAAACTGCTGATGTCGGTGGTGTCTGCGTCGGGGTGGAGGGGCGGCCATGACACAGCGGGCCATTGGAAGGTGAAATATGTGCTGACTTGGCATCTGCGGCTCCCGGGCCTCAGTTAGCTCAGCCACCACAGTCCCAGTGAGTAACCCGCCATTGTCTGTGGGGGCCGCTTTCTTTTTTCTTTTTTTTTTTTTTTAATTGTGGATGCCGCAGCAGGCTCAGTGAACCAGGGGTCTCATTGTGCGGCTGACTCACCTAACGACTTACACTTGGGGGGTGAGGTGGCGGGGGGGGGGGGGGGATGCTTGAGGAGCAACTGAAGGTCTGTGAGGGCTGTCAGCAAACAAAACACCCAGCTGGAAACCAAAAGGTGAATTTCAGCCGAGGGTCTGGCGTACTAAACCTGGGGGGGGGGGGGGGGGGGGGGGGAAGAGGGACCTCTGGACAGGTAATGGTGGCCCACTGCTCCACTTCTCGGTTTTAATCGAAGCCATCCATATTTGAATTTATATTCCATAAATGTTACTCACAAGGTATGGACTGCAGTCCAGTTGAGTCCCTTGGACTTTTGGTGCCCACCAAGTTGACTCTTCATTTTCAGCCTGTGGTCACACATGTGATGTCACTGGAGACCCCAAAATCTGCAGCTCCTCCACACCTTCATGTCCATACCATTTGGTAGTCCCTGGGTGTGGACAAGCAGGTAAATAAGGATTATTTATAGGAACAGGGAGGACCAGAAGGGGGGGGGTCTTCAAACGAAACTTCAGGTGTAGTGATGAGCAAACCCGGCGGGCACAAATGAAATGTGAGGCTCACCAAAGAGTTAATTTGGGACTTTTAAGGGGATACCAAGCTAGAAATCCTGCCCCCCCCCATAGCCTCCTTCACAATGCACTCTTCTCTGCAGCTGCTTGATGATGATACCTGCCTGCACGCCAGTCACGTCAGCTCCATTTATGCCCCTCGTTGACCTCACGTGGTTTTAAACTTAGCTAGAGGGGTGTGAAGCCCCTAATAAGAGACCATCGCCAGCCCGCCCCCCTCATTGATAAGGCTGCACCCCAGGCAGCCACCCCCAAAACTACTACCTGCAGGCTACAGCCTAAGGACCTCTTCTCTCCCAGTGCACTCCACCTGCTTGTGAAACACGAGCAGATTCGGGGGTCCGGCACAGGGTCTAAAGTGGGCCGGTGACTCGCCACTTCTCTATCCTACCATTAGAAGTATGAACAGTTTGTTTAGTGTACGTGTGTCAGTGCAGGCTGGCACTTCTAATATTGCACGCCCGACTACCAACCCACGTTTAATGTCTTTTCAACAAACATTCGGGGGTCCGCTCCGCAGCTCTCTGTATGTCAGGGCACTTTTGGATCTCCATGAGGACCGGCCTCCAAAGGAATCATCACATCAGTCTTGCATTTGAAGAAGGGTGAAGAAACTAAAACAACAGCGTGGACCACCAGCTCTTCAGCCACGGGCCCGGCCCACCACCCTAACCCTGACTCTTCGGGGACAATTCTTTCATTTTTCCAAGCGTTTTATAAATGGCTCAGATGCCGTCCCCTGACAGAAATTCCTCTCGGTAATTAATTTCTCTCTTTTCAGTTTGGTGGCTGAACGGAAGAATGTGAGAAAAATGAAAACCAATTACACACATGACAGCCCCCCGTCACTTAGCCAAGTGATTAAGTGGCATCTTCATTAAAGCGCAATTATTGGACTTCTCACTGTTTTGGTTTATTATTATTATTATTATTATTATTATTATTATTATTATTATTATTATTATTATTCTCTGATCAGTGCTGTTGCCTCACAGATCCGGTGTCCTGGATTCAAATTCCTCAATGATCATCGGTCATTGTCCCTGTATCTGTGGAGGTGTTAACCTGATGGGTGCTTTGGTCTTCCTCACCACATCTTCATACACCAATGGGACTCAGAGTGTGGTCCATAGGCTGACCCATCCATCCATCCGACCATCCATCCATCCATCCATCCATCCATCCATCCATCCATCCATCCATCCATCCATCCATCCATCCATCTGTCCATCCATCAGTCCATCATCCGTCCATTTGCCCATCCATACATCCATCAATCCATCCATCCATCCATCTGTCCGTCCATTCACCCATCCATGCATCCATCCATACATCCATCCAGTACCTTGACGGTTTTCCACTGCCATGGCCATTGGTGGTCACTGGTGAACTTCAAACCATGACCCTTGCCCCCCATCATCGCTCTCCACTTGGCCGTGTCTTTTTTTTCCTTTTTTTTCATTCCTATCCTTTCCTAGATGCCATCCATCTGCCATGCTCCTTCTTCTCCCTTTCCCTTTCCCCTTATTTTGTTCTCTTCCAGAGTCTCGCGTGCTGTAATTTGTAATTTGAGGAACGATCTCCTCAGTCTGTCAGTGGAGCAGGACGGTGACAGCAGTCTGTCGCTGAAGCTGCTCCTCTGTCTGGAGGTGATACTGTTTAGTGGATGCAGTGGATTCTCCATAATTGACAAGAGCCTGCTCAGCGCCCGTCGCTCTGCCACAGATGTCAAACTGTCCAGCTCCGTGCCTACAATAGAGCCTGCCTTCCTCACCAGTTTGTCCAGGCGTGAGTTGCCCCTCTTCTTTATGTTGCCTCCCCAGCACACCACCGTGTAGAAGAGGGCGCTCGCCACATCCGTCTGATAGAACATCTGCAGCATCTTATTGCAGATGTTGAAGGACACCAGCCTTCTAAGGAAGTATAGTCGGCTCTGTCCTCTCTTGCACAGAGAATCAGTATTGACAGTCCAGTCCAGTTTATCATCCAGCTGCACTCCCAGGTATTTATAGGTCTGCACCCTCTGCACACAGTCACCTCTGATGATCATGGGGTCCATGAGGGGCCTGGTCTTCCTAAAATCCACCACCAGCTTCTTGGTTTTGCTGGTGTTCAGGTGTAGGTGGTTAGAGTTGCACCATTTAACAAAGTCCTTGATGAGGTTCCTATACTCCTCCTCCTGCCCACTCCTGATGCAGCCCATGATAGCAGTGTCGAGTTATAAGGTAGTAATTGTATTTACAAGGCCCCTAAACTGTAGAGTGGTCTGCCTGCTACTATAAGAGATGCCCCTTCACTCTCAGGCTGAAGACTCACGACTTCAGTTTAGCACACCCTGCCTAGAGCTGCTGATCAACTCTACATCTCTGTAGTTAGTCATTAGCTCTCAAACATAAGTAACATGATAGTTAGAATTTGTTACTAACCCTCACCTATTCTGTTTCTCTTCTCAGTACTCAAATGTGCCACTTGGTGCCACGGCCCACCTGCCAAGTTGTTTTGCCTGCCTAAGGTAAAGTCATCCCTGATGGAGGATCACAGGAATCGTCAGGTAGGGGGGTCCTTTCATCAGATTGGCTGGGGGGAACGCTTGGGGGTTGGCGACAGGATTGGCATTCCAGCCACCGTTAAAAACCTCCCACTGTCCCAGTGTGGTGCTGAGGCATCACCCGATGCACTCGGGTCCCAATCTGGGGGGATCATGGGGTGGCGGGTGCAGCAAACGCCCAGTAATCAGGCACAACCCTCGGAGGAAAAGGCCGTACCTCAGCAACTTCTCATTTCCGCAGAAACTTTGCTTGCCCTCGGTGAGCCCCAGCTCTTCAGATTTTCATGAATCCATATCCTGAGAAATTCCTTCCTTCCTTCCTTCCTTCCTTCCTTCCTTCCTTCCTTCCTTCCTTAATTCGTTCCTTCCTTACTCACTTCCTTCATTCTTTCATTTTCCAGGATTAGTTTACCTTCCTCTTGTGTTAGGGTCTGCACCGACCCGTTTTAAATTTTAAATGCATACAAGAATCACATAAATTTGTTTATTGCCTCAAGGCTTTTTGACTTTGTCAGGAACCTCTATTTCAACAAAATAAAGCAAAAAAAAATATTTTTACTAAATTCTAAAATGCTCTGGTTGAAATTATGACCTTTGTGTTGTTAGGGTCGGTTTCGACCCAGTTATGATAATACGATGATAAAGCAATAATTCGAGCCAAAACTGAAATCCTAAGTGCACTGTCAGCTGACACACTGACCACCAGCTCCTCTCCTAATCATGTGAGCTTTCTCATTTTGCGTGACTTTCCAGTATACCTGCACAAAGACGGGCCTGTCCAGACATGTGAGGTGAATTCACTCATTTGAGTGGCCATTTGACTTGCAGAGTGCACATTTACAATTTGCAGCATGCAAAAATGAGAAGAAGATTTACAGTGAGCCAAGTTCTGGATCATAGAGCTAAATGAAGGAGAGGACACAGAGCAGCATAGCGATTCAGATGAGCAGGTTTCTGAGGAGGAAGACAATGTGGAGTATCATCCAGAAGACGCAGACACATCTGATGAGTCGGATGAGGAGGTCACTGGTGCTGAAGCTGCTCCTGCTGAAAGATTCAAGTCCAAAAATGGTAAGATCTTTTGGAGCTCAGTACCTCATGATGTACATGGCAGGGCAGCTGCTGCAAATGTCATCAAAATGACCCCTGGAATCACAAGGTTTGCTCTGACCAGAGTCAGTGACATCAAAACATGTTTTGAGCTATTTATGCCATTGTCACTAAAAAGAATCATCATTACTATGACGAACCTTGAAGGAAAAAAAGTCCATGGCGACATGTGGAAAGACATTGATGAGGAATACCTGGATGCTTTCATTGGTGTTCTTCTTCTTGCTGGAGTGTACAGATCCTGCAATGAGGCCACTGAGAGTCTATGGGACGCATCAACAGGCAGAAATATTTTCCGGGCAACAATGTCACTTCAGACATTTCAAATGATATCAAGAGTCCTCAGATTTGACAACAGAGAGACCAGAGTGAGATCTGACAAGCTTGGTCCCATCAGGGATGTCTGGGAGAGATGGGTGCAGCTCCTTCCGCTGATGTTCAACCCAGGGCCAGAGGTGACAGTGGATGAACGTCTTGTCCCTTTTCAAGGAAAATGCCCCTTCTGGCAATACATACCCAGTAAGCCAGGGAAATACGGCATAAAAATCCGGTCAGCCTGTGACGCAAGAACCAGCTATGCCTGGAATCTACAGATTTACACAGGCAAAGCTGAGGGTGGCATCCCTGAGAAAAACCAAGGAAAACATGTGGTCCTCGATATGACCACTGGACTGCAGGGTCACAATATCACTTGTGACAATTTTTTTACCAGCTATGACCTCGGACAAGAACTTCTCAAGAGGAATCTTACCATGGTGGGAACAGTGAAGAAAAATAAACCTGAGTAGCCTGCTGAAATCTTGCAGGTGAAGGGCAGAGCTCCACTTTCCTCAAAGTTTGCTTTTACAGACACCACCACTGTTGTCTCATATTGTCCAAAAAGAAACCGGAATATGATACTCATGTCTACTCTTCACAAAGACGCAGCTGTATCATCAGGAAGTGACAAAAAGCCGACAATTATCCATGACTATAACAAAAACAAAGGAGGAGTGGACAACCTGGACAAGCTGACAGCCACATACACATGCCAGCGAATGACCAGAAGATGGCCAATGGTTGTGTTTTACAACATCCTTGATGTGTCTGCATATAATGCATTTGTGTTGTGGAGCCACATCCACCAAGGGTGGAACTCAACCGAAAAAAAACAAGCGGAGACTGTTTCTTGAGGAGTTGAGAAATTCCCTTGTCAAGCCACACATTAGGCGAAGGGAACGGGTGCCCCGAGACCCAGACAGCTGCAGAGCTCACCCAGCACTCCATCCTCACCATCAGCAACACAGAGAGAATTTGCATCAGCATCCTCCTCAGCCAGCCCTGCCTCAACACCAACCGAAACAGCAACAACCCCAGTCAGGCCGCCTGATTCGAAAAGAAAGAGGTGTCAGGTCTGCCCAAGCAGTAAGGACAGAAAGACAAATGTATTGTGTTTCAACTGCAAGAAATATCTCTGCAAAGAACACTCAAAAACAGGCCTCTAAACACACACATACACAAGCGTGTTCTTGTACACAGAGGTTTTTACTCTGATTTAGCTTTGTATTAGTTTTGGAACTTGTAATTGATTTCTATTTGTTTGATTTTCTTGATTGGTTTTTGTTTATTTGACCATGCAAATATATATTTTGTGTCATGACCTGTTCGGCTTTTCATTTTTTTCAGTTTATATTAAAGTTCTATTGCTGAAAAAAATATTTTTTTTGCCTTTTCTTGATGTAAATATCTAAGGGTCGAAATTGACCCGTAACACCATAGATGTCACTTTAGTTATTAATATTAAAATGAAAAAATAAATAAAACAAATTTATTTAAGAGATGTGTTCTATACCCCTCAGTATTAGTCAGGTAACACAAGAACCTTTTATTTATTAATATGATTCTCTTGAGGTTCATTTTACCATTTTTTAAAATTGAAATCAAGGGGTATACTGACAAAAAAGGCCCAGAGGCCCACACCAAAAGTATTAAAACCAACATTTTCATGGATAAGGAAGCCTAACAAGGTAACCAAGAGATGAGAAACAAATTGGATGATAGCTTATTGTTTTTAGTGTATGTTATAGCTGATTTAATACACGGGTCAAAACCGACCCCTTAACATAAGAGATGATAACAGAAAGCTAACACAAGAGGAAGGTTAACTCTGTTGCCCCATTGCTTTTGTCTTTTATTTGGATGGAGACATCTTTGCCCTTGTTCGTTACTTCATTAAACTTTGGTCTGGGGGTCTCCCTCCAATTCCGGCAGCAAGGCCGTATCATCTGCATAGCGTAGGTTGTGTTTGATTTTAGATTCTCGTGCTGCAAGCCCAGCACCTTTCCAAATACCCTTCAAAGCTTCTTCTGCCTTTGATTGTTGAACAGCAGTGAGGACAGAAGACCAATTCGGCACCAGTCTCTCTCGTGTTTGATATCCATCTTCACACATTCTTGCTGATAAGAACAGAAGAAATCTGACAGGCGAGAGGAGACCCCCTCCGCCACATCAAGCCCACCTATTTAGCTCATAGCTAAGCAGATTCTTCTTAAAGGCTGTGACAGTTTCTGCTAAAATAGAGTCCCACAGCCAGTGCGCCATCTACAGGCATGTGAAAAAGTAAGTACACCCCCTTGGAAAGTGTTGTCCTCTTCAGCAGATCAAGGCAAGCAATGGATCTTCATGCAAACTGTGCCTACAGGCAAAGGTGACATACTTGGACAAAAATGTGTGTGAAACCAGGCATAAGCCTTTTTTGTGATTTAACCCTTGCTATACTGATTGTGCTCTAGGGTATGATGGCTATTTTCATATAGACTCATACTACAACATCTGGGCATGAGTGCAATGCTACATTATGTAAGTGTTTCACAAAGGTGAGCTCAATGCTACATCATGTAAGTGTTTCACAAGGGTTAGTTAAATGCTACATCATGTAAATGTTTCACAAAGGTGAGCTCAATGCTACATCATGTAAGCGTTTCACAAGGGTTAGTTAAATGCTACATCATGTAAGCGTTTCACAAAGCTCTGTTTTTGTGCAGTAGATCATCATTCTCTAAAGCTGAACAGAATGCTGTGATGGCGTCATGTGTTTTATAACATGCTCTTCATTGTGTTCACTTCTGTTTTGTGTACTTGTGTAACACCAAGAGAAATTTCTAGCACAGAGACTGCCTGGCTTTAAACTTTAAATTCAATTCCATTCAAATGAAGCAAATGTTTGTAGTCACAAATTAGGACTTTTGTCTCCCTGGCCCAGCAGCTGTAGAGGCCAAGAGCTGAGAGCTGTGGAACGAGTGAACTTGGCAAGAGAGCCGCCATGATGCAGAACTAACCCATGTGGGGTCGGGAGAAGGATTTCTCCATTAGAACATGAAAAATATGCTTTTAATTATTCATGTGCAAGACGCTGATAAATGGGAACAAATAACACGGCTGATTCCTGCCCTGTGACTCAATGTGGTTAATTCCTAGAAGTTCAAATACTGCTGTCAACTCATAACTGGCAGAGAAAGAAATGGAATTTGCAAGCTGTAACGTGGTTAACATCGATGCGACATTACAAATCCACTTCTTTACAGCATTTTTTCTTTCTTTTTGCCTTCTTTTTTAATGAAATGTCATGCTATGTTAAAGACGCAGGCAGCGTTGTACTGTTGACTTTGAAGATGAGGTGTGAATGCTTATGGAAACCAAGCAAACGGTTTAATTAACAGCGTCCTGTGAGGCCGCGTCTCTCCACCACTGGTGAGTCAGGAGTTATTATTGTTTACTATGGTAGTGGCTTATGGTGAGTCTCACGGGGGGGGGGGGGGGGGGGGGGGTCACGACCCAAATGTTCACCCTCAAGTCAGTGACGGTCATGGCCAAATCACCAAGGGGTCCCCCCAACTGGAGGATCACAAAAACACTTGCATGGGAAAACGTGTCACGACAACAAAAAGGTGCAGAAACGGCGCTGTAAGCCAAACAGGAGGGTGTGGCGTTCATGTTTGAAATTAGAATAAAACGAAACTATAAAAACAAATTCTAAACTCGATTTTTAAGGCAAAGTTTGAGGAGAACAGTCCACTGAGTCCAAAAACTTGCACATTTATTGGCCTGATTGTCCAAAATATCAATCATTAAAGCAAAATACGAAGGTCCCTAAAGTCTTTCAGCCCAGCATTGCTTGGTCACGTATTCCATGTGTGAAGAAAAACCTTCTAACATTTGTATGAATTTTTCCCCTCTCAAGTTCCCAACTCTGCCTCTGCGTACTTGTTGAACTCATTTTAAAGTCACAACTTGGAGCCTTTGTTCTAATTGCTTTGCTCATTCATTTATATGCTTCCTTCATGTCAGCTCCTCAACTGAAGAGGCTCAGCTCCTTCTGTCATTCCTCTTTGTTCAAGCCCTCTCTTGCCTTTTCTCTTGACTTTTGCTAGCATCGCGTTGTCTTCTTTTGTAATACGAAGACCAAAACTGCACACGGTACCCCATTGGGACCCCCACTAAATCGACGATGTGATGTGTTTTCATTTTTGTGCTTTTCTGTTACTGTTTTCCAAATCTTGTTGAGTGCACCAAGTCGGTGTTCTAGGAAAATGGAATAATAAACTAAACAGACCTAAAGGGATCACCGAGGATACAGTAAGTAGGGCATTGGAGGCCCGGAGTGAATGCAGGTAGCCTAGAGCATATGTGTGGGCCTAATCTATTGGGGAGACCCCCCAAGAACCAAAGGAACATAATCCGGAAAAGGTAAAACTATAAGCTTAATTCAGCAACTTATAGTCTTACTAAAATGTTATTAAGTTTTCACAGACTGGGAGAGGTTTCTGGTTTTTATGTTAAGTATGGACGCAGGAGCTTCGAGGACCCTTCACCCAGGTGCTTGCTTTCCTCTCAACTTTTGCTTCTTTTGTAATACGAAGACCAAAACTGCACATGGTACCCCATTGAGACCCCCCACTAAACTGACAATGTGATGCGTGAATTAGCTTGGTGCTCGCTGAGGAAGAGTTTCACACAGATAGCTTTGTGTGCAGAGAAACACACATTTTGGCCATTACAACAAAGTATTTTATAATATCATCAAATCCTTAATAAGAGAATGTGAAAAATAAGTTTAAGGTTTTAATGTTCTCAAATGTTGTGCTCCAAAACTTACAGCAACTAAAAAACATCATTTATTTTTACAGACAGAGAAAGTATTTATTTATTTTTTTAAGTTACATTCAGACAATGCAACCTCCATGACCTCTCACCTTTAAATTGCTTGGCGTTCATTAAAGAAGCGATTCACACAAGTACCTCGGTACAGGGGAGCATTGTCCATTACAACACAATCAAAGCTTGATTGGGAAACATAAGCTTAATCTGGGAACTTGTAATTCCTGTTTAAATGTTATTCACTTTGTGAGAAAGTCTTTACTTTTAAATTCAGACAAAGGAACCCCCATGACCCCTTGCCTTTAAATAGCTGGGCATGCATTAATAAAACGATTAGCACAATAAAACACAGCTCGTGGAGACATCTGAAATGCCCATTACAACAAAATAGTTAATAACATTATCAAAACTAAGAGAACATGAAAGAAAAGTTTGATTCATGAATGTGTGACTCTTGCTAAAATATTATTTACTTTCTCCAGACAGAGAAAGTCGTTAAAATGGAACTCATGCTCAGACAAAGAAGCCTCCATGACCTCTTGCCTTTGAACAGTTTGGCATTTTCTGATAAATGTACTGTATTATATCACTGGCAACTCAGCACAGGGAAACATCCAGAATGTTCTTATGTTCTAATGTACAGTTCAACACTCTAATTACAAAATCATCACAATTGGACCAAAAGGATTTGAAAGTTAAGATTTATTTAGGAACTTCTAATCAGTACAAAATTTTTACTTATTTTTTGTGATATAGAGATTTATTTATCTATCTATTTATTTAAAAATTTTAATTTAATATCAGACAGAAGAGCCATCATGATCTCTTGCTTTGAAATAGTTTTTCATTCACTGAGGAAGCGATTATCACAGGTACAGTAACACAGGGAGATATCCATAAGGCCCATTTATAACATGTTTGCTAGCACCATCAAAGTCATACTAAGAAAATGTGAAAAATAAGCTTAATTCAGAAACTTAAATAATAATTCTTAATAATAATAACAATTCTTTGCATTTATATAGCGCTTTTCTCACTACTCAAAGCGCTCAGCAATTGCAGATTAAGGTCCCAACAGAGCAGAGTCCCTTTTTGGCAATTACGGGATTCGAACCGGCAACCTTCCGATTGCCAGTGCAGATCCCTCCAGAGAGCCACCACTCCAGACTTTCTAAATCCTTTCTTTTAAGTTTGGGCAATAGAGGAATTTACACAGATAGCTCAGTCCAGGGAAATGTCCATGATGGTCCATTACAATAAAACATTTGATGAACAATCTTCTAAACCAGACCACAAGAATTCAAAAAGCAAGGTTAATTCATTAATTTAAATTTCTTACTAAAACATCACCCATTTTTAAGTAAAGTTTGTTCAATGGCACTTCTGCAACCCTTCACCTTAAAAAAGTATGACACTCATTGAGGAAGCGATTCACACAATTACAGCAGTACAGGGAACTGTCCACAATGCCCTTTACAGTAAAACATTTGATTAAAGAATATCACCTAAACCTGGCCGACAGAATTTGAAAAGTAAGTAAGTTAATTCAGAAGTAAGCCATGCAATTCAGAAATTTGTTTTTCCTATTAAAACATTATTTATTTATTATTTATTTTTATTTTTTAGTTTTTTATTTAAGTTTGGACACTGGAGCATCTACAACCTCTCACTGTTAAAATAGATTAATGTTTATTAAAAAAGTGATTCACACAGCGCAGTACAGGGAAGTGTCCATGATGCCCTTTAAAGTAAAAAATTTGATTCAAAATATCACCTAAACCAGGCTGACAGAATTTAAAAAGTAAGCAAATTAATTCAGAAGTAAGCCATGCGATTCAGAAATTTGTTTTTCTTATTAAAACCATTTATTTATTTATCCATCCATCCATCTATTGTCCAACCCTCTATATCCTAACTACAGGGTCACAGGGGTCTGCTGGAGCCAATCTAAGCCAACACAGGGTGCAAGGCAGGAAACAAACCCCAGGCAGGGTGCCAGCCCACTGCAGGGCACACACACACTATGGACAATTTCAGATCGCCAGTCCATCTAACCTGCATGTCTTTGGACTGTGGAAGGAAACCCACACAGACACGGGGAGAACATGCAAACTCCACGCAGGGAAGACCTGGGAAGCAAACCCAGACGGGTCTCCTTACTGCGAGGCAGCAGTGCTACCACCGTGCCACTGTGTTATAAGGTGTTAATTGCCTAAGGTATTAATGAGCTCTAATGCTTCTAAATGCCATTTAACTGCTTATATGTTTTATACGCTAGCTGAAGAGCTTACCCTTTACTCACAGAGGCCAAAGCCTTGCATGCAGTTTGTCTCTTCTTCTACAAGTAAGAAGCTCGGCTCCTTCTTCTTCTTCTTCTTCTTCTTCTTCTTCTTCTTCTTCTTCTTCTTCTTCTTTCGACTGCTCTCTGTTAGTGGTCGCCACAGCGGATCATCTTCTTCCATATCTTCCTGTCCTCGTCATCTTGTTCTGTCACACCCATCACCCTCATGTCCTCTCTCACCACATCCATAAACCTTCTCTTAGGCCTTCCTCTTCTCCTCTTGCCTGGCAGCTCTGTCCTTAGTACCTTTCTCTCAGTATACCCAGCATGCATCTCTCCTCTGCACATGTCCAAACCAACGCAATCACGTCACTCTGACTTTGTCTCCCAACTGTCCAATCTGAGCTAACCCTCTAATGTCTGTCAGTCAGTCAGTTATATTCCAACCTGCTATATCCTAACTACAGGGTCACAGGGGTCTGCTGGAGCCAATCGCAGCCAACACAGGGCGCAAGGCAGGAAACAAGCCACTGAAGGGCGCCAGCCCACCGCAGGACACACACACACACACTAGGGCCAATTTAGAATCAGCAGTCCACCTAACCTGCATATCTTTGGATTGTGGGAGGAAACCCACGCAGACACGGGGAGAACATGCAAACTCCACGCAGGGAGGACCCAGGAAGAGAACCCGAGTCTACTAACTGCGAGGCAGCAGCGCTGCCCACTGTGCCACCATGCCGTGCTAAGAAAGACTCCTATTAAATAAAATGTATTATTATTATCCATCCATCCATCCATTATCCAACCCGCTATATCCTAACACAGGGTCACAGGGGTCTGCTGGAGCCAATCCCAGCCAACACAGAGTGCAAGGCAGGAACAAACCCCAGGCAGGGCACACACACACACCAAGCACACACCAGGGACAATTTAGGATCGCCAATGCACCTAACCTGCATGTCTTTGGACTGTGGGAGGAAACCACACGGTGCCACTGTGCCACCATGCGCCCTTTTATTTATTTATTTATATTTTGTTATTTTTTTATTTATTTAAGTATGGACACTGGAGCATCTGCAACCCCCTCACTGTAAAATAGATTGAGGTTTATTAATAAAGCGATTAGCACAGGTAGCTTGGTACAGGGAAACATGCACATTGGCCATCATAATACAATATTTCATAACAATGTCAAAAATCTGAATTATGAAAAATAAGCTCAATGTAGGAATTCTTTCTAAAATGTTACTGATTTTCTGAGATGGAGAGTTGTCTTTTTTTTTTTTTTTTTTTAATTCAGACAAAGGAGCCTCCATGACCCCCGTGCTTTTAAATAGCTTGGCATTGATTGAGGAAGCGTTTAGCACGGTTCCTCACCGCACAGACAACGGCCCAGAGTGAGACTCACGACTAAACATGTCATAAAACCCTGACCAAGAGAATGTGAAAAAGTAGGTCAAAATAAAAACAGATGAGTGGAAAAATCTCCAACCTCACCGCAGAAGTCCCAGATCTCCCAAAATAAAGTTAAACTGCAGCAGTTCACCTCCGGCCACATTCTCTCTCTCTTAATGTCTGCAGTTTAATCCTTGGAGAGCCCCCTCGATGGCCCTTGCCAAAGATCTGGAAGTGTACCATAACAGTACCTTGCAGATGGGGCGGGGGGCACATCCAGGCAGCCACTTGGCATTCCTGGGGACATTCATGGGGGGGCGTCAGTCAAGGAGTTGGTCCTCTCTGACTGCCCCCTTTCATTGGGCCTGTGGATTCCCCTCACCGTTTGCCGCTGATTGGATGTTTTGGTGACTTAAGTGGCCCAGAAATGAAAAGTTTTCGCTGGCCTTCAAGTGGATGCCAGCGCCTTAACAAACCCCTGCGGCCCTGAGAGTGCTGATTATCTCCTGCGTGTCGTTCAGCGGCTTCTAATTAACTTCTAAATCCAGTCTGGACTTTTTTTTTTTGGCTTTTCGTAATTACGGATATCGACATTCCACTTCTTATCGGCACCCCTCGGATTGATTCTTTGCTCATTGTTGCACGAGGCTATAGAAAAACAATTTATTTGCTCAATTATAATTTTATGAGCATTGATTTTCGGCAGTGAGTACCATTTTTTTTTTTCTTTCTTTCTTCGGAGTGTGCTGTCTGGGTCCTATTGTGTATTTTCTGAAATGCCCACTTCTTGCTTATTAAATGAAAAAAAATTATTTGTAAAAAGAAAAAAAATGGGCCGACATACTGACAGAGTACTTGGAGCTGCTGCTGCTTCTCCACCCCAGAGGCTCGGGTTCCATTTTGGGCCCACAGTGGAGGTCCAGCATTGCAGTTCCCCATGACAACAGACAGGAGTCGGCCCGTGAGGAGACCCCCCTTTGAATGTGACCTGGCAATTGTAATCTATGTGACCGTGTCGGCGTAACCAAGTGAACCTCAGGTGGGCAATTTACAAAGACAACATGGAAAGAATGGAGGAGTATACCACCAGTCCAATAGAGGGCAGCAGGGAGCCTCATCACCATATGTATGGCCCCCTATTTTATTTTTTGATGGCCGGGCTTCTTGAGGAGGTGACCATTGAAGCAAAAACTTAGATTTGGAACTGCAAGGTCCACTAGAAGGAGCTTTGTGGGGTACACTCGTTGAGTGTTCCTAGAAATGATTCCTGACCGGGACCTAAAGGGCCCTTCTGGTCCTCACCAAGTGAAGAGTGGAGTCGGGAGGAGTAGGAGGAAGGGCAAGAGAGTTGACCAGGGCTCAGTACGAGGCAAGGGGGCCCATATATCCCATGATCCAGTTCGTTCAGTCAGTATTCAAAGCTCGTAAACCATAGGTCAGGGCTGGAATGAGGATTGACTGGTAAATCAAGAGTTTGCCACGAGAAGGGTGGGGGTTGATTTGTTTTCGATCTTATGTTTGTAAAAATTGATTTATCTGTATGGAATGCTGTGTGATTTTAATAAAATCAACAAAATAAAAAAAAAAAAGAGTTTGCCACGACTTACCGGTTCAACATCCACATGACTGCTCTAATCCACCTCTTGATCTCTTGTTCCCTTCCTCACTCACTCGTGAAGAAGAGTCTGAGATGTTTAAACTCCTCTGCTTGAGGTAACACCTTCTCCCCAACCTGGACAGGGCAATCCAACTTTTTCCAGCTGAGAAATGGAATTGAAGGTGCTGATCTTTTACACTCATCTGCCAGCTTGTCCCAGTGTTCACTTGATGAAACCAATAGGACCAAATCATCCACAAAATGCCGAGATGCCATCCTGAGGTCACCAAAATAGACTCCCCCCCCACCCCAGACACACACACCCACCCAATGACTGTGCCTAGAAATCCTGTCCATAGAAATATGACAAAGTGCAGCCCTGGCAGAGTCCCACGCCCACCGGGAATGAGTCTGATTTACCACTGGCAGTGCAAACCCACAGCGGGCTTGGCATGCTCTTCCCCCAGAAACACCTCTCCTAGGACATCCAGTGACAAACAAACATCAAACATCCAGGGAGATGATCATAAGCTTTCCCCTAGTCCATAAAAAAGGTCAGCATGACAGAGTAACGTCAATCTGGGGGCCTGTTTGGGAGCAAGCGTGACAGGATAAGGTGACAAAATTGCCCATCGCAAGTGAAGAGCTCGAAACAAAAAACACAAGATAGTTAGAGTTTATCACTTAGAAGAACCTGTCAAAGGCTTCACCAGTTAAAGAGAAATCCACCAAACGAGGGTCTTCCGATGCTTCAGAGACACACTGATGGAGTCCCACACCCATCTGAAGTGAGTCTGATGGGCTTGGCATACTGTGCTCCTAAAGAACCCCCCACCACAAGAAATTCAGGGACATGGCCAAGTCCACAAAACACATGTAGGCTGCTTGGGCAAATTCCCATGAACCCCCCCGAAAGTAGAAAGCTGGTTTATTGTTCCAACGCTAAGATGAAATCCACCAGAATGTGAGGTTCAGCCAACAGATGGACCCTCCTTTCTAGCACCCTGGCATAGACCTTCCCAGTGAAGGGCCATCCCATTTAAGTCAGAACACACCCTCCAGTAACCCCTTCTTGAAAATGGGGACCACCACCCCAATTTGCCAATCCTGAAGCCCGGTCCCAGACCACCATGCAATACTGAAGAGATTTTTTCAAAGAAGTATCGGGTGTGCTTATTGATAATGTTCTTGACATAGTAAATTCGTCATTAGATATGGGGGTCTTCCCAGACTGTCTTAAGACTGCGGTAATTAAACCCCTACTTAAGAAAAATAATCTCGACCCCTCTGCTCTTGAAAATTATAGACCCATCTCTAACCTGCCTTTCTTAAGTAAAATTCTAGAGAAGGCAGTCATTATACAGTTAAATGAGCACCTCAATAAACATGCTATTCTTGATAAATTTCAGTCAGGTTTTAGAACAAATCACAGCACAGAAACTGCACTCGTTAAAGTAGTAAATGACTTGCGGGTAAATGCAGACAGAGGCCATTTATCTGTTCTCATCCTCTTAGATCTGAGTGCCGCATTTGACACCATTGATCATAATATTCTTAAGAATCGCCTTAGTCAATGGGTGGGCCTCTCTGACAGGGTCTTAAATTGGTTTGAATCCTACCTGGCAGGGAGAAAATTCTTTGTTAGTTGTGGTAATTATAACTCAAAGACACATGATATTCTATATGGTGTTCCACAAGGCTCTATCCTGGGTCCGCTGCTCTTCTCAATCTACATGCTTCCACTAGGTCAGATTATCTCAGGACATAATGTGAGCTACCACAGCTATGCTGATGACACACAGCTGTATTTATCAATAGCACCTGATGACCCCAAATCTCTTGATTCGCTAACACAATGTCTAACCTGTATCTCAGAATGGATGAATAGTAACTTTCTCAAATTAAATAAAGAAAAAACCGAAATCTTAGTGATTGGCAATAATGGATACAATGAGGCTATTAGAAATAAACTGGATGCATTAGGATTAAAAGTCAAATCGGAGGTAAAAAGCTTAGGGGTAACCGTTGATTGTAATCTGAATTTTAAATCGCATATTAATAAGATCACTAGGACAGCATTTTTTCACCTAAGGAACATAGCAAAAGTTAGACCTCTTATATCATCGAAAGATGCAGAGAAATTAGTTCATGCGTTTGTTTTCAGTCGGCTAGATTACTGTAACGCACTCCTCTCAGGACTACCCAAAAAAGACATCAAGCGTTTGCAACTAGTGCAGAATGCAGCTGCTAGAATCCTTACCAGGAAAAGAAAATCCGAACACATTTCTCCAGTTTTGATGTCACTACACTGGTTACCTGTGTCATTCAGAATTGACTTTAAAATTCTGCTTATGGTTTATAAAGCTTTAAATAATCTCGCCCCGTCTTATATATCGGAATGTCTGACACCTTATATTCCAAATCGCAACCTCAGATCCTCAACTGAGTGTCTCCTTAGAATTCCAAGAGCAAAACTTAAAAGAAGTGGTGAGGCGGCCTTCTGCTGTTATGCACCTAAAATCTGGAATAGCCTGCCAGTAGGAATTCGCCAGGCTAATACAGTGGAGCACTTTAAAAAACTGCTGAAAACACATTACTTTAACATGGCCTTCTCATAACTTCACTGTAATTTAATCCTGACACTCTGTATATCCAATTCATTATAATAACTATTCATTCAAAATCTGTACTAACCCCTGCTCTCTCTTCTGTTTCCTTTTCCGGTGTCCTATTGGTGGTGGCTTGTGCCACCACCATCTACCCAAAGCACCATGATGTTCCAACAATGATGGATGGATTAAAAGCCAGAAGTCTGTATAACCATCAGCATCAAGTGACTCCGTGAGAACCCTAACTACAAAGAGGACTATTTCATTTATGTTAGGTAGAATGCCCAAAGGGGACTGGGCGGTCTCGTGGCCTGGAACCCCTACAGATTTTATTTTTTTCTCCAGCCTTCTGGAGTTTTTTTTTGTTTTTTCTGTCCACCCTGGCCATCGGACCTTACTCCTTTTTATGTTAACTAAGGTTGTCTTATTTTAATTTCTTATTTGTCTTTTATTCTTCTTTTCTTCATTATGTAAAGCACTTTGAGCTACTTTTTGTATGAAAATGTGCTATATAAATAAATGTTGTTGTTGTTGTTGTTGATGTGTCGGCCAAAACAGCCCGACAACATCCAGACCCTTCAGGAATTCTGGGATATCGCGGATTTGAGTGGAAGAAATGAGAGGTGAAGAGAGGGGGTGAGGAGGAGCAGAGACATTCAGAAGGAGCTCAAAGTAGAGCTTCCACATCGAGAGGAGCCACTTGAGGTGGTCTGACTAGGGGGCCTCCTGGACGTCTCTCCCAGTGGAGGTGTTTCAGGTGAGTTCAACTGGGAGGAGACCTCGGGGCAAATCCATCTCTCTCAGCTGGCACTAGGGACACCTTGGTATCGGCCCAGAGGAGTTGAAGGAAGTGGTTAAGAAAAAGAACTTCTGGGCGCCTTTGCTTAGACTGCTCCCCCCATGAACAAAATGACATTGGCGCTTATTGGCTTAGCAGACACTTTTATCCAAAACGAGGTTGGCATAACTGAGTAACTTCAATCTGGGGGCCTGTTTGGGAACAAGTGTGACAGGACAAGGTGACAAAATTGCCCATCACAAGTGAAGAGCATGAAACAAAAATCACAAGAGAGTTAGAATTCATCACTTAGAAGAACCTGTCAAAGGCTTCACCAGTTAAAGAGAACTTCACCAAAACGAGGGTCTTCTGATGCTTCAGAGACACACTGAGGAAGGCAGTAATTCAGATGGAGGTGGGCAGCTCGTTCCACCAGGCACCAGGGTCTGGATTGAGATTGGATACCATGAAAAGGTGGCATCGGGTGACATCACCAAATGCCATTCAATCGGCGGAACCTGAGTGGTCCAGAAAGAGCAGAGGACCTCATGAGTGTCTCCATGTGTATTGGTGCTGACCTGATGACTACTCTGTAGGTGACCATCAAGACTATGGACTTAAGGATTAATGATTTACACTGACTTCAGCTCGTCCCCAAATTCAGCTGACAGGGATCTTTTACTTCTTTTTAGTCCCAAAGGGTGGTGGTGGGGGGGCACATGTTTAGAATTCCCACATGATTTCTACTAATTACAAAGGAACAAAGTTAAAGTAGGAAACAAGACCTCAAAGCCTTTAGTGGGACTTTAAGAAGACACGAAGGGGGGAATGTATGGAGTTTTTAGTTTACATAGGCTGGGACACCTTCTTAAAGGAAGGAAGTGCACAGAACACGGCCTCCCCCAAAGCGTTAGATGGCAGCCCCCCTTGGGTTTGCAGTGGTGCCTCGTATTCCCACAGGGCTCCATGGGAGTTGGAGTTCAGCACAGCCAGGTTGGGTTTCATGGGGGCTGCCAGGAGGAGACACAGAGTCTTTCCTTGTCAGGCTTCTGTCACACCTGGGAGTGCTAATGAGCCACCTGGAGTACTCCCAGGTGCAGCATGCCTTCATTGAGAGAACCAGAGTTGGTAGGAGGAGGAGGAGGAGGAGGGAGCTTGCTGGAGGAAGAGTGGAGGCGGAATTGGGTAGAGAGGGGAAGAGAAAGAAGAGAAGAAAACTGCTGTGTGTATTTGCCTGTTGGTGCTTTGCTGTACTGTGTTGTGCAAGTGGGAAATGAAGGGGAAACGTTTCCCACATCCAAATAAAGCTGTGTGTGTTGTTGGACTGTGTTGTCGCCTAGTGTCTGTCTTTGTCAGGTTTGGGGAGCTGGTGTCCCCCCAGGCAGGCCACAATATATACCTACATATGTAACAATCTGAAAAGTGGTGTGAGATGGGCCCACTTTGGCTGATTGAACACTTGAAGTGTTGGTGCATTTTGAATCATCTGCGGTGGCTTTGGTGACAGAGTAGCCCAGATATGACAAGACCAAAGCCTGGACCTGGATATGTGCTGCGTACTTATCAGATACAGTCTGGACGTATACAGAGTGAATCTATTAGACCGACAATGTGGTCAGTGAAGGAGAACTGCTCACCGATCGCCATCCCAGTCTGGCAGGTGTCACCAATAGTTGGCCAAGTTGAACAAATTTTGGATGCTGATTAGGTGGCCAAGCAAAGACAGCAAGAAGGTTTGTGTTTGCCAGGCTGTGTTATGAACAAGGAATCTCAACAGCACATCTGGAAATGCCCCCTCGAGGGGATTATTCCTTACCTATCTTAAGTAGAAGTCATCTGTGGGCCCTTCTTATCATTCCTCTTGGCCTCACACGTCTCATAATTTATCCTGATCTGCATTCATAACCCTTTCTTGCAATGTTTAATTGGCTTTGGCCCCACCCGCCTTGAGTGAAAAATCACCTGCATGCTCCTCTTATCATTCCTCTTGGCCTGAAATGTGTCTTGAGTTATCCTGATTTCCAACCTTAAATCCTCATTTGAGTTCCTTTTTGGGTCTACCTTTCCCATTATCAATAAAACTTTTCTGTGAGTTCTTATTAATCCTTAATATTTTCCCCAAACTTTGCTCATAACCCTTTTTTCGGCTTTTTTTTTTATGTACTATCCATCCTAATTTAAAAGTTTGCATAACCTCTTCATGACATTAGAACAATTTTAGCATCATCAAACATTCAGCTCAGCAAAGCCTGCATTTGTTTCTTGTATCCTCTCAGTCCGTGTGTCTCAGAGTGTAACCCAAGCTCTGTTCATGATCCCTCCTGACAATCCTTTTTGTTGGCTGTTGCTCCACCCATTTTTCAGTTACAATCATATGTTGACTCTTCTTATTATACCCCTCAGTCTTAAGTGTCTCACAATTTATCCTAAACTCCGTTCTTGTTTCCACCTGACAGGCCTTTATTGGGCTTTGCTGCCCTAACAATCTTGAGTTAAATCTTTCAGTGTGCTCCTCTTGTCACTCCTCTTGGCCTTATGAATCGATATATGCTCTGACCTTACAGATGTTATGTATTGAAATAAATATAATAATGATTGGTAGTATTCCCAAGCAGCAGGGGGCGCCACAGTGGGGATTAAAGACATCTTGGACAAGTGGTTACAGAAAACATTCTTAGTAAAAAAGACTACAGTGCAGTTAACATAACTTCTGGCCTCAGTGTCTATCATCGAATGTCTGCCGTCATCAACCTGAAATTACCTAACATAACAAAAGCCACCTCTCAGTTCTCTTGTTGGTGACAGTTCACCCGTCTTGAGTAGAACTCTTCTGCTATTACCATTTCTTATCAGTCCAATCTGCTGCTCTTTTTTCTTCTGAGCTTTGTTCATGACCCCTTCCTGACAGTCCTCTTTTTTTTTTTGTCTCCCGCTCCACTTGTTTTCAGCCTCGACACAGAGAGACGCTAAGGACACAAGTAGCAAAGCACGTGTGATTTTATTATTATTTTGCGTCCCAACAAGCACCAACACACTTTACTTTTCTTTCTTTCTTTCTTTCTTTCTTTCTTTCTTTCTTTCTTTCTTTCTTTCTTTCTTTCTTTCTTTCTTTCTTTCTTTCTTTCTTTCTTTCTCTCTCTCTCCAGGAAGCGTCATCCTCCTCTGGCTCCCCGAATGGTGTCTGCCGGCCCCTTATATAGGGCACCCAGAAGTGCTCCAGGTGTCTGATGAGTTTGTGTTTCCGGCAGCACTTCCAGGGTGTGGCGGAAGAGCTGCTCTCCAGGGCTTAGTAGTAATTGTAGCACCCCCTGGTGGTGCCCACAGATCCAACACAGGGCTGTACCAAACTCCAACTGCCATGAAGCCCTGCAGGAGTCCGAAGCACTGCTGCCACCCAGGGGGGCTGCCATCTAACGTTCCGGGGGAGGTAATGCTCTGGCCACACTCGCTCCCAGCCGGGGAAGGGCCCTTCTTACCTTTCCTCTTTGCCTCATATTGTTTGTAGGTTTGGTGACCTTATTGCTGCCTCTCTGCTTTCACCCATCTTGAGTAGAACGTTTTCTGTAGGCCCTTTCTATCATTCCTCTTGACTCTTATCATTTTTTCCAAGCTCGACCCATGCAGGGCCGTTCTTAGGTTTTTGGGGGCCCTAGGCATGGAGTGTAAGTAGGGGACCCTGGAAGGGAGGGTCCGCTAGAGAGCTGAGGATAAAACTGAATTATGAAGTTGCAAAATGGACCTCAGATGAGAGATTTATATCCCTGCCACTAGTGTTAAGGGTAGAACCTTCATCTTTGCGAGCGACAAATTTCAACAGAGCTCCGCTTTGCTTTTTTCTTACATTTGGCAGCACCAGACTGATGAGCTCGCTTCATTTTCAAACAGGGAGTTGTATTATTAGCTAATGATTACTCACTTGTACATTACAAAAATACTGATGGTACAGTAGACCATAGACCAATGTTCTTGATTATATCAGTGCCAGGTAGAACTCGTGAACATGTATACACAGTGTGGCAGGCGGCTGGGGGTGGCACCCAGCCGGGACGCCCAGGCAGACAGGAGGAGGGCTCATGCCTCCTCCAGGCCACGAGAAGGGGTGACTGCCCTGGTTCCTTTGGGGGCCACGGATACAGAGCTGGGAAGCTCAACCTTGTGGGGGCCCGTGGTAGAACCGCGGGAGATTGCCGGAACACACCTGGAGCACATCCAGGTGTCTTATAAAAGGGGCCGCCTCCCTCCGCAAGATGGCTGGAATCGGGTGGAAGTTGGATGAGGTCTTGGAGGAGAGACAGGAGGTCGGCCTGAAGAAGAAAGGCATTGTGTGGTTTGGCCTGGACTTTGGGGGAGTTTTGGGGTTGTGTGGCACTTAAACCTGTAAATAGACTTGTAAATAAACGTGTGTTGGGTGACATGAACGTGTCTACCTGTCTGTGTCCGGGCTGTTCTCCACAACAGACTAATGATAATGCGACTAGTCGATGGAAAACAGAGCCTACATGTATAATCATAGCAGAGCAGACAGGGGGGACGGAGCAGACCACCCACTGTCGAGTCGCTTTGTGGAATGGTTTTTATCTTCCCAGCTTCCGTTATTTACATCGTGATCGATTTGTTGTGCAGAAGCTTGGAGGCAGGCAAGGTGGATGATCAGTGCCCACCCACCACTCCGTCACCTTGATTCTGCCTGTCGCTGTTTCCTCTTTGCTCATGCGTAACCATATCGATAATTCTGCCACCAGAGAAAATTTGTACTTCTGAAATATATGGACCTGTAAGTTGTAGGCTATTTGGTTAAAAAAAAAAAAGGCGCCTGGCGGGGCCCCCTCTGGCAGTGTGGGCCCTAGGCGGTCGCCTAGTTTGCCTACACCTAAGAACGGTCCTGGCCCATGATCCCTTATATTTTGTAGCTCTTTCCCCACCCTGGGTGAATTCTTGGATGGTTTCTGGCCCTTAATGACTTGTCTTCAGTGTTGGATTGCTAAGTGAGAACTGGTCGGTGGCTTTCGTCCAGAGTCCAGGCCTGCTCTCCTCGTTCATTTTCAGGGGTGCCATATTAATAGAGGTCTGTCACGCTCGTATGATAAAACCGGATTGCTCCAGTATTGTCTGGTCAAACACCTTTTGGAAGCTGGTCCTTTTTAATTCTGTTTTTGTCCGAGGTCTTGGTGCCGCTTTTGCTCCATTTCTAGTTATTCAAGCCCCCATTTCATTCTTGGTTTTCGAGGTGATTGATGTTACACATTGTGTAGTCAATCTTATTGGAATTTTCCAATGTGATTTATTTGTCAGTGTAAGCGTATGGTGCAGGTGTTGGGCCCGAAGGCCAACATCTTTATTTGTTATGCACTGAAATTGCAGAACACCTTCCGAGACCAGCTGGCCGGTGCTCCCCGATTAAAAGTCCTGTCCATCAGCCGGCATATAAATAAACCTTCAAACTAATAATAAATCTAATAACATGGAGCTTTATTCAACACCCCCTTACTCAACAGACCGCCTGCAGAGAATGTTATCCTTCTGTCACGCCAAAAGAAAAGCGAGTGTTGCTAAAAGTAAGCTGACACTGTGTGCAAAACGTCCTGTTTGTTTTCTCAGGAGGATGAAAGAGCGGCCCGCGTGTTGAGGAGCGAAGAGCCGATCCCAGAATACTCCTGACAGAACTCTTGGGGGCATCATTTAGAATGAATGAATGTGGTGGTGGTGGTGGCGGGGGGGGTGGGGGGGGGGTGGTTATAAAAGGACCTTGACAGAAAATATGGATGAACAGCTAAGGCGCCAAAGCCCAAGGCGTTCACAAGTTTATTGTCAAGTGTCGACAGTACAATGAAGGCGACGATATTGCAGGGCAAGCAACAGGCACAGAAGCACAACAACAAAAAGGATTGAGGTAGGGGGCTGAAGGTGGACTTTGGTTCTTTGGACTCATGCTGAAGAACACTGGCATGTCTGCTGTGTAAATCTGAGTTGTGTTCTGTAGTCGTGATTGGTTCTTAATTGAAGTAGGGGGTGGCTTACATAGCATGCAAAACACACACACACCCATATATGTGGTGGGACCCTGGCACCCCATAACTGTACTATGTGCTAAAAACTCTGTTAAAACGGGGTAGGGATGCTTCACAGGCTCATTGCGTAACGTGTCTGTTGTAATTTCCCCGTGGGATTAATAAAGTATCTATCTATCTATCTATCTATCTATCTATCTATCTATCTATCTATCTATCTATCTATCTATCTATCTATCTATCTATCTATCTATCTATCTATCTATCTATCTATTATATAGTGCCTTTCATCTATCTATCTATTATATAGTGCCTTTCATCTATCTATCTATCTATCTATCTATCTATCTATCTATCTATCTATCTATCTATCTATCTATCTATCTATCTATCTATCTATCTATCTATCTATCTATTATATAGTGCCTTTCATCTATCTATCTATTATATAGTGCCTTTCATCTATCTATCTATCTATCTATCTATCTATCTATCTATCTATCTATCTATCTATCTATTATATAGTGCCTTTCATCTATCTATCTATTATATAGTGCCTTTCATCTATCTATCTATCTATCTATCTATCTATCTATCTATCTATCTATCTATCTATCTATCTATCTATCTATCTATCTATTATATAGTGCCTTTCATCTATCTATCTATTATATAGTGCCTTACATCTATCTATCTATCTATCTATCTATCTATCTATCTATCTATCTATCTATCTATCTATCTATCTATCTATCTATCTATCTATCTATCTATCTATCTATCTATCTATCTATCTACAGTGGTTGATTTGGGGTACATTTACAATAACCAGCCGCTGACCTGGCCGTGGAGCTCACTTTCTGTCTTCTCTCTGAGGAAGACTTTCTGTTCTTTTGATCTGAAGAAGGGAGCTTGTGCTTGTGCCGGATGATGTCAACGTCGCTGCTTGCTTGCTGTGTTTGAGTGTGCTGAAGTGTCAGCTCCCGTTTGGATTAATGCTTCCAGAATGTTCCTGTCTTGACATTCTTCGGAAGCCTGAACTCACATCTTTCTCTCTTGTGCAAATCTGTGACCCACACTTCATAATGAATATATTGTGATGGAAGACTGTGGCCATTACCTGGCTGGGACGACGCCAGCTGGATTGAAGGACCTCGGGGGGAGAGAGAGAGAGCATCCACAAGGCACTGTCTTCCCCGGGATGCTAGAGGGTAGACCCCCCACCCCCACCGGGTGGCTATGGCACCATGGATTCCCACATTTGGAGTTTGGCACAGCCCTGTTGGGTTTCCGTATGGCTGTAGAACCCTATCACACCTGGGAGTGATTCCACCTAACCCTGATGAGTCACCTGGAGAGCATAAAAGGAACCGTCTCACTCCATTCAGGGAGCCAGAGTCGGGAGGTAGAGGGACAAAGTTGGACCGTGGAGGTGGAAAGGAGAGGAAAAGGAAGAAGAAGGGAGTGTGTATGTGGTGCTCTGTTGTACTGTGCTGCTGTGGGGGAGCGAAGGAGAAACGCTTCCCCACTTGTACATAAATGTGGGCTGTGCTGGAACTCGGGTCTCTGCCTGTCTGTGTTGAGGTTGGGGTGGCTGGAGTGCCCCCTGGTTTCTACAAAGCAAAGCATTAAATGGCCAACGTCCAGCTTATTTATCTGAACTTATCATGACTTACAAACCCGAGCACATATTAAGATCTCAAGATGCTGGTCTGCTTAGGATTCCAAGGATTAATAAAATAACAGTGAGAGGTTGAGCTTTTAGTTACAGGGCCCCTAAACTGTGGAATGGTCTGCCTGCTACTATAAGAGATGCCCCTTCACTCTCAGGCTGAAGACTCACAACTTCAGTTTAGCACACCCTGACTAGAGCTGCTGATTAACTCTCCATCTCTGTTGTTAGTCATTAGCACTAAAACATAAGTAACATGATAGTTAGAATTTGTTACTTACCCTCACCTACTCTGTTTCTCTTCTCAGTGGTGCCACGGCCCACCTGCCCAGTGGTTTTGCCTGCCTAAGGTAAAGTCATCCCTGATGGAGGATCGCTGGAATCGTAAGAAAGAGGGGTCCTTTCATCGGATTGGCTGGCCCAGTGCTGTTTCAGCCATGGAATGGCCAAATGGGGGAGGCAGCTTGATGAATGAGGTCTCCAGGACTCTAAACAAATCCAAATCCTATTATGTGGTATCATCTACTGTTAAATTCTGCTCCGTACTTCTAAAATTTTTATTTTAATACTGTATTGAGGATTTGTTCTGTGTATTGTATTGTATTGACACCCTTCTTTTTGACCCCCACTGCACGCCCAACCTACCTGGTAAAGGGGTCTCTCTTTGAACGACCTTTCTGGAGGTTTCTTCCCATTTTTTTCCCTACAAGGGTTTTTTTTCCTTGTCTTCTTAGAGAGTCACGGCTGGGGGGCTGTCAAGAGGCAGGGTCTGTTAAAGCCCATCGCGGCACTTCTTGTGTGATTTTGGGCTATACAAAAAATAAATTGTATTGTATTGTACCATATATATACTGTATATTTATAGTAGAGGAGTTAGCAATGATTACCTACATGATAAATGAATTAAACACTTCAAGGACTGGGCCGCTTACTGCTGGACACACACAAATACCGTAATCCCTGCAGTGTACGGCCCAAGAAAACAAACCTGGATTTATAGCAGCAGCTGTCACTCTGACAATCAGTCTCAGTTAATTACTGTTCTTATTGCAGGTCTTAAGGACTGGCAGTCAGCGCCCCCACCCAGGGCTGTTAGCATCAATACGAAAATGCTTGGGGGGTCGGGGGTGATTTTACCAAAAACAACTTTCCCAGTCATTACCATTATAAACTGCCGTTTTGAAGTTCTTTCCCACAATCAGCCCAGGACCAGATCTGAAACCAGCACTCTTGAATCCCACTGCTGACACCACACAGTAGAGGAATTCAAAATGATTTTTTCTATTTAAAAAAAAAAATAAATCAAACACTTTAAACATTGATATTTATATTTATCAAAAGGATTTTAAAAAAGAAATAACCCCTTTTGAGTCGGAGGTCTACCTTCTTCAGGTGGTCTGTGTGCTTTTGTAGTGGTCTTCCAGCAGGGATGGGGTATTCCTGGACTGGCATGGTCACTCATCAAGGATATCAGAATGGCAGTAGTGTCCCCCCTCTCTATTAAGAGTAGTTTCAAAGATCAAAGCACCGTGATGTCCCTCCATTGACGGATTAAAGGCCACATGACCATCATCATCATCATCATCGTCAAATTCCTGCATATGAACCCTGAATACCATGAAGACTGATTTAGGTGCATTGATAGTAGGTAGAATGCTTAGGTCGGGGGGGGGGTATGGGGGGGTGTGGGATGGGTGGTCTCACGGCCTCGGAGCCCCTGCAGATTTTATTTTTTTTCTAAAGCCATCTGGAGTTTTTTTATTTTTTTTTCTGTCCTCCCTCGCCATCGGACCTTACTTTTATCCATCCATCCATCCATTGTCTCCCGCTTATCTGAGGTCGGGTCGCGGGGCAGCAGCTTGAGCAGAGATACCCAGACTTCACTCTCCCTGCCCACTTCTTCCAGCTCTTCCGGGAGAATCCCGAGGCGTTCCCAGGCCAGCCGAGAGACATAGTCCCTCCAGCGTGTCCTGGGTCTTCCCCGGGTCCTCTTCCCGGTTAGACGTGCCCGGAACACCTCACCAGGGAGGCGTCCAGGAGGCATGCTGATCAGATGCCCGAGCCACCTCATCTGACTCCTCTCGATGCGGAGGAGCAGCGGCTCTACTCTGAGCCCCTCCCGGATGACTGAGCTTCTCACCCTATCTTTAAGGGAAAGCCCAGACACCCTGCGGAGGAAACTCATTTCAGCCGCTTGTATTCGCGATCTCGTTCTTTCGGTCACTACCCATAGTTCATGACCATAGGTGAGGGTAGGAACATAAATCGACTGGTAAATTTTCACCATGACAGACCGATGCAGAGCCCACATCACTGCGGATGCCTCACCGATCCGCCTGTCGATCTCACGCTCCATTCTTCCCTCACTCGTGAACAAGACCCCGAGATACTTGAACTCCTCCACTTGGGGCAGGATCTCGCTACCAACCCTGAGAGGGCACTCCACCCTTTTCCGGCTGAGGACCATGGTCTCGGATTTGGAGGTGCTGATTCTCATCCCAGCCGCTTCACACTCGGCTGCGAACCGATCCAGAGAGAGCTGAAGATCACGGCCTGATGAAGCAAACAGGACAACATCATCTGCAAAAAGCAGTGACCCAATCCTGAGCCCACCAAACCGGACCCCCTCAACACCCTGGCTGCGCCTAGAAATTCTGTCCATAAAAGTTAGGAACAGAATCTGTGACAATGGGCAGCCCTGGCGGAGTCCAACTCTCACTGGAAACGGGTTCAACTTACTGCCGGCAATGCGGACCAAGCTCTGGCACTGATCGTACAGGGACTGAACAGCCCTTATCAGGGGGTCCGGTACTCCATACTCTCGGAGCACCCCCCACAGGATTCCCCGAGGGACACGGTCGAATGCCTTTTCTAAGTCCACAAAACACATGTAGACTGGTTGGGCAAACTCCCATGCACCCTCCAGGACCCTGCTAAGGGTGTAGAGCTGGTCCACTGTTCCGCGACCAGGACGAAAACCACACTGTTCCTCCTGAATCCGAGGCTCGACTATCCGACGGACCCTCCTCTCCAGAACCCCCAAATAGACTTTTCCAGGGAGGCTGAGGAGTGTGATCCCTCTGTAGTTGGAACACACCCTCCGATCCCCCTTCTTAAAGAGGGGGACCACCACCCCGGTCTGCCAATCCAGAGGCACTGTCCCTGATGTTCATGCGATGTTGTAGAGACGTGTCAACCAAGACAGCCCTACAACATCCAGAGCCTTGAGGAACTCCGGGTGTATCTCATCCACCCCCGGGGCCCTGCCACCAAGGAGTTTTTTGACCACCTCGGTGACCTCAGTCCCAGAGATGGGGGAGCCCACCTCTGAGTCCCCAGGCTCTGCTTCCTCATTGGAAGGCATGTTAGTGGGATTGAGGAGGTCTTCGAAGTACTCCCCCCACCGACCCACAACGTCCCGAGTCGAGGTCAGCAGCGCACCATCCCCACCATATACTGTGTTGACACTGCACTGCCTCCCCCTCCTGAGACGCTGGACGGTGGACCAGAATCTCCTCGAAGCCGTCCGAAAGTCGTTCTCCATGGCCTCCCCAAACTCCTCCCACGCCCGAGTTTTTGCCTCAGCAACCACCAAAGCCGCATTCCGCTTGGCCTGCCGGTACCTATCAGCTGCCTCCGGGGTCCCACAGGACAAAAGGGACCGGTAGGACTCCTTCTTCAGCTTGACGGCATCCTTCACCGCCGGTGTCCACCAACGGGTTCTGGGATTGCCGCCACTAACCCTAACCTTACTTTTATTCTATGCTAATTAGTGTTTCCTAATTCTATTTTCTAATTTATTTTGTCTTTTTGTCTCTTTCTCCATCCTGTAAAGCACTTTGAGCTACATCATTTGTATGAAAATGTGCTCTAGAAATCAATGTTGTTGTTATTGTGAGATAAATATATATATATATCTTAATACATAATTCGCCAGTCTCCTCACTCATTCACTCACTCACTCACGTCCGTCCGAAGCTGAATGCGCAGTTGCCTTCTGCACAGCTGCCCGAAAAACCTTATGAGACCGACATCGTGGCAGGCGGCGGATTTACGGCCGTGAAAATTCAAAGAGAGAGGCGACTTCGATTAAATCTCTAGAGGCCTGAAAGGCGATTTCGACTACAGCTCCAGGCCTAATTACGCATTCATTCAATACACCTATATCAGGTTTGTGGTGCTTATACTTATTACTATTCCACTCGTGCCCGTTTCATCTTACATTGTCGAAACGGCTCTTTGTCTATTATATATATAATCCGAAAGAAGAAGATGAAGATTGTGATATATATATATTGTGAGAGCCAGTCCGAACACCAGCACTTTACAAAATACACATTTATTAAACTAATAAAGTCCACACAGTCCTGTGGTGGGTTGGCACCCTGCCCGGGGTTTGTTTCCTGCCTTGTGCCCTGTGTTGGCTGGGATTGGCTCCAGCAGACCCCCGTGACCCTGTGTTCGGATTCAATGGGTTGGATAATGAATGGATGGATAGATAGATAGATTGATAAATAGATTTGTAGTAATAAAGTGCATTACATTTTTCATTCCAACATATGGCACACCACAAACAGATAGATAGATAGATAGATAGATAGATAGATAGATAGATAGATAGATAGATAGATAGATAGATAGATAGATAGATAGATAGATAGATTTGTTATAATAAAGTGCATTAAAATTTTCATTCCAACAGATGGCACACCACAAACGGATAGATAGATAGATAGATAGATAGATAGATAGATAGATAGATAGATAGATAGATAGATAGATAGATAGATAGATAGATAGACTGCGGTGGGTTGGCACCCTGCCCAGGATTGGTTCCTGCCTTGTGCCCTGTGTTGGCTGGGATTGGCTCCAGCAGACCCCCATGACCCTGTATTCGGATTCAGCGGGTTGGAAACTGGATGAATGGATGGAAGGAAGTCCACACAGCACACAGTGCTCCCGCACCAATCACTCCCAACACGGCCCTCTCCCAATGTCCTCTTCTGGCCACCTTTCTCTCTCTCCTGTCACTTGGGCTTCGTCCTGCTGTAGGAAGGCATCCCCTTTTATATTCACCCAGAATGCGCCCCAGGTTGCTTGATGACATTCTTCCGGCGGCACTTCCTGGTGTGGCGGAAATTCCGCAAGAGCACCCAGAAGCACTGCCCAGGTGTGGCGGAAGTGCAGAGCTCCCGGGCTTTATGGGACTTGGGATGCCCCCTGGTGGTAGCCTCCTTGCTCCATCCCTGTGGTCCCCTGCTTATCCAGGGCGGTTGCCCCCTCGCGGCCCTGGGGGACGTAATGACTGCCTGCCAGTCCTTCCAGGCATCCTGGCTGGGTTTGGCCAGCCTCCTGCGACAATATACATATATATATATATGTATATATCACAATCTTCATCTTCTTCTTTCGGCTGCTCCCTTTAGGGGTCGCCACAATGGATCATCTTCTAACATGCCTTCCTATCCTCGTCATCTTGCTCTGTCACACCCATCACCTGCATGTCCTCTCTCACCACATCGATAAACCTTCTCGTAGGCCTTCCTCTTCTCCTCTTACCTGGCCGCTGTGTCTCCTACAATATCTACTCTCTCTCTCTCTCTCTATAAAATCCTAAGCCTAAAAGGGTAATGATTTTATGTGACTTTTTATGTCACACTTTAAATCGGATTATTTTAAAGCCTATATATATTGTGAGACACCACCAGTCGGAAACCACATCTTTATAAAACGCACACGTTTATTAAGCACCAAACACACAGTCCCACACAGCACACACTGCTCCCAGCACCAAATCACCCCTATTCCGGGCTTCTTTCAATGTCCGTGGCCGCCTTTCCTCTCCTCACGGGAGCTTTGTCCTGCTCCCACTCCCGACTCCAGCTCCCTTTCTGGAGGGATTGCAGCCCCTTTTATAATAACCCGGATGGGCTGCAGGTGCTCGTTCTGATGTCACTTCCTGGTGTGTCGGAAGTGTCAGGAGGGCAACCAGAAGCACTCCGGGTGTCCTTGGAATTTCTTCCTCCAGCACTTCCTGGTGTGGCGGAAGTGCTGCTATCCAGGGTTCCAACCATGTTTGGGTGCCCCTCTGTTTTCGCAGGGGGATTCGCAGCTCCGTGACCCCCATGCATTCCAGGGAGGCCGCCCACCTGCGCTCCAGGGAGAATATAGTCCCATTTCCAGTCCCCTGCTTCTTCCGGTGTCCCTGGGAATCCGTGACAATATATATATATATATATGTTTGGTATCATTCTTTTCAGAATTTATCAGACTTTAATGTGATGTTGTTAGATTTTCAGATTCTTATTCTGTTTTTAAATTATAAACTGAAAAATATCAAGAACTCACGTCACGTGAGACAAGACTTTGTGCCAAGAGACTTTACCATGCCCAGGGCCGGAAACAACAACAACATTTATTTCTATAGCACATTTTCATACAAATAATGTAGCTCAGAGTGCTTTATATGATGAAGAAAAGAGAAAAAAAAAAACAAAATAAATAAGAATTAAAATAAGAGAACACTAATTAACATAGAATAAGAGTAAGTTCCGATGGCCAGGGAGGACAGAAAAAAACAATAAAAACTCCAGACGGCTGGAGAAAAAAATAAAATCTGCAGGGGGTCCAAGGCCACGAGACCACCCAGTCCCCTCTGGGCATTCTACATAACATAATTGAACAGTCCTCTTTGTATTTAGGGTTCTCATGGAAGGACTTGATGATGACGGTCATGTAGACTTCTGGCTTTTAATCCATCAATGTAGGAACATCACGGTGCTTTGAGTAGGTGGTGGGGGCGCAGGTCGCCACCACAGAAAACCGGGAAAAGATGCTGAGAAGATTTGGGGCAGCTGCCCATATAATTTTTCCCGGCTGCAAAATTGAGTCCATAGAGCAGACATGTTCACACAACTGAGTCCAAAAACAGAACTGACTAACTGGGAGCAAGATGGCGGCTTTAAAGAGCCAGTGGAGGAAGTGATGTCATCAGGACCAGAACCGGAAGTGACATCGGGATTTCCCTAGAATGGTCTGTAAAAGTTTGAGAGGGAGAATTAGTGCACTTCGCCACCCCCTGGTCCGGCGTGGAATTACATATTGAAGTCCTTTAGTTGTCTCCTAAACACGCGTGTGTGACAGTATAATATATATTGTCACACACATGTGCATGGGAAGGAGGTAAAAGGCTTTAGTGACAGCAGTTCTGAGATATGCCAGGAGGTGGCAGAGTGCACTGACTCTTTTTCTTTCTTGCCTGCAGACCATTCCCGGGAGATTCCACCTGGCACTTGTGACATCATTTCCGGGACCGAGCCAATGGAAGGAGTCGTTACTGGCTCCAGCTCCTCTGACGTCACATCCAGGCCCGAACCAATGGAGAACGAATACGTCCCTGATCCTTATGACCTCACTTCCTGTCTTCTCCTTTAAAACCCTGCCCTTTGTCCTAATTCCTCAGTCTTGCTTTGGACTCAATGGTATGCACACCAGTGCTGTTTATTTACATACAACGACTTTTGCAGCCAGGATACCAGATTATACGGGTGGCTGCCCCAAACCTTTATTTGAGTATGTCTCGTCTTTTTGACAATATATATATATAGATATTTTGTGTTGGATGGCCAGAATCTCAACCCGGCCAGGACACCCAAAGAGTGGAAGGATTGGGGAAGGCAACCCCATTAGAACACGACTTACGTCAAGACGCTAGATGGCAGCTTCCCTGGAGTGCAGTGGTGCCCCAGACTCTCGCAGAGCACTATGGGACATGTAGTTTAATACTGCAGCCCTACTGGGTACCGTGGGTGCCGCCAGGAGATGCTGCAAAATAAACCTGGGGAGTCGCATCTCACCCATAGCCCGGGAGTACTACCCAGTCATGGGGACGAAAGCTCAGTTGTACTTCCAGGCTAAAGAAAACTCGAGTTCTCCTTGTGACCTGGAAATGCTGGCGAGTCACGTGAACGGAAGGACAGAAACACTTCAGGGCCGAGGGCGACATAAAGGACTGACAGAAAACCAGCGAGCGAGTGTCGGGAGGAGTGTGACAGAGATTACTGGGAGGAGTGGAGGAGAAAGAGAAAGAAAGAGTATCATGTCGTTGTGATGTACTTGCCTGATTATTGTGGCTCTGGTGCTTGAAGGACACTCTTTAAAGAAGGGAATTACTAAAATACTTCTTAGTACTTTTACTTTGTGTCCTCCTGAGCATCTGTCTGTTGGGGTTAACAGGGAAACAGTGGCCCCTAGCGTCTTACAATATATATGTATATATATAGTCAGAAAAACGACCATAAGACATCGAGAAGTGTTAAATAATAGAGACATGCTCATTCAATAGAGTCCAAAACAGAACTGACTCCCATGAGGCAAGATGGCAGCTTTAAAGGCCAGTAGCGGAAGTGATGTCATCAATACCGGAACCAGAAGTGATGTCAGTGGCTGCCCCAGAGTTGGGCGGGATTTCCCTAGAATGGTCTGCAAAAGATCAAGAGGGAAAATTAGTGCACTTCGCCACCCCCTGGTCTGGCATGGAATTACATGTATTTAAGCCATTTAGCTGTCTCCTAAACACACGTGTGTGACAATATATATATATATATATACTGTATATATACACAGTGCTCAGCATAAATGAGTACACCCCACTACATTTATCAAAAAGCCTTTAGTTTCCTTTCAGTATCAACATTGTCTATGAGATACTGTACTACAAAATACTCCCACAAATGTGTGCCATTGATTGCAAACAAGATTTGTTAATTTGCACACACAAAAAAGTGATTATCCTAACAAATTCATTCAAGCCCATGTAGCAAAACTGAGTACACCCCAATTATAGTCTTAGGAGAAAAGCCACACTTAAGACTACAAAAGTCCAATTAACAGACATTCAACCACAGGTGAGTCTAATGATTCATTCAAGAGGTGTCCAGCAGAAAAGCCCTTCCCATTTCATGCTGTCAGCAATGGCTCCACATGGAAGAGAAATGTCAAAAAATCTGAAAAAGGAAATCATTACTTTACACAAGAAAGGTGAGGGCTACAAGAAGATCAGCAAAGCTTTACATATCAGTCAAAATACTGTTGCAAAAGTGATCCAAAAATTTAAGAAAGATGGAAGTGCAACCATCTTACAGAGACGTCCAGGCTGTCCACGGAAGTTAACATCTCGACAGGAGCATCTTCTGATGAGAAGGGTTGAAGAAAATCACCATGCAAGTTCACTGCAGTTAGCTAAAGCAGTAGAAAGCCAAACTGGAGTGACCGTCTCCCGTGACACAATACGGCGCACACTGCAGAGGAATGGCATGCATGGGTATCGTCCACGAAGGAAGCCTCTCCTAAAGCCCATGCACAAAAAAGCACGCCTAGAATTTGCTAAGACTACTGGGACTCTATACTCTGGAGTGATGAGACAAAGATCACTGTTTTTGGAACTAATGGTTTCAAAACCGTATGGCGTCGTAAAGGTGAGGATTTCAAAGAAAAATGCATGGTGCCTACAGTGAAACATGGTGGTGGCAGTGTCCTTACGTGGGGCTGCATGAGTGCTGCATTTCTTTGATGGTATCATGAACTCAACAATGTACTGCTCTATACTGAAGGAGAAGATGCTGCCATCACTCCGTGCACGTGGTCGTCGTGCACTTTTCCAACATGACAATGATCCAAAACACACATCTAAAGCTACTGTTGCATTTCTGAAGAAGAACAGGGTGAAGGTGATTGAATGGCCAAGTATGTCTCCTGATCTGAACCCAATCAAACACCTGTGGGGAATTCTGAAGCGACAAGTTGAACATCACTCTCCATCCAGCATCCAGGCTCTAAAAGAGGTTATTCTTGAAGAATGGAAAAAGATAGATGTTGCAATATGTCGCCAACTTGTTCATTCCATGCCTAGAAGACTTGGTGCTGTCCTTAAGAATCACGGTGGTCATACAAAATACTCGATGTAGTAGTTTTTGTTGCAGGGTGTATTCATTTTTGCTTCAACCAATTTGAGTGAAACTGAAGATTTTGTGATCTAAGTTATATTATTAACCTTAATTTCATGTTATGGAGTTTAACAAGTGTTCAATAAAACTCAGCCTTGTGAACATTGTGGACATTGTTCTTTTGTTCATTGAGCTACTGATTAAATTCGTACTTTTTAAAGGGGGTGTACTCATTTATGCTGAGCACTGTATATATTCATGGCATTCGTAATCTGAATCACAATCTGATTGTATGTGTGGTTACCTACCAGGTAACTCTTGTGGTTGGTCAGCAAGTCAGCTAACATCTGCCACGGTGCCCTCTTTCAGTTGCGAGAAGCAGATCATAGAATGGTTGAAATAGTTTTAATGTCAAATAATGCAAAGAGTACACGACACGTGTTTCACCCTCATTCTGGGCTCATCAGGCATACGCACTCACTGCATCCCCTCTCGGGAATCGAACCTCAGATGTTAGCGATAGAGGCAAAGCCACCCATACAATCAGATTGTGATTCAGACTACAATTTGTCATGAATGTAATTACCCCAATCTACATGCTGTCAAATGAACGAACCACACACCATGGCGCAACGTTAGAGGCTTTGCCTATATATATATATATATATATATAGTCATGGGCGGCACGGTGGCGCAGTGGGTAGCGCTGCTGCCTCGCAGTTGGGAGACCTGGGGACCTGGGTTCGCTTCCCGGGTCCTCCCTGCGTGGAGTTTGCATGTTCTCCCCGTGTCTGCGTGAGTTTTCTCCGGGTGCTTCGGTTTCCTCCCACAGTCTAAAGACATGCTGGTTAGGTGGATTGGTGATTCTAAACTGGCCCGTGGGTGTGTTTGTGTGTGTCCTACAGTGGGTTGGCACCCTGCCTGGGATTGGTTCCTACCTTGTGCCCTGTGTTGGCTGGGATTGGCTCCGGCAGACCCCCGTGACCCTGTGTTCGGATTCAGCGGGTTAGAAAATGGATGGATGGATATACAGTCATATGAAAAAGTTTGGGAGCCCCTCTTAATTCTTTGGATTTGTGTTTCTCATTGGCTGAACTTCCTTTTAATATCTGACATGCCTTATGAAGACAGTAGTATTTCAGCAGTGACATTAAGTTTATTGGATTAACAGAAAATAGATAGATAGATAGATACGAAAGGCACTATATAATAGATAGATAGATAGATAGATAGATAGATAGATAGATAGATAGATAGATAGATAGATAGATAGATAGATACTTTATTAATCCCAAGGGGAAATGCACACAATATGCAATATGCTTCATAGCAAAATTAGACAGATGTATAAATGTGGGCCCCCAACAGAGATATGACATCAATACTTAGTTGAGCCTCCTTTTGCTAATCTAACAGCCTCTAGACGCTGTCCTCCTATAGCCTGTGATGAGTGTCTGATTCTGGATGGAGGTATTGTTGACCATTCTTCATACCAAATCTCTCCAGTTCAGTTCAGTTTGATGGCAAGCCTGCTTCAAATCATCCCATAGATTGTCGATGATCTTCAAGTCAGGGGACTGTGATGGCCATTCCAGAACATTGTACTTCTCCCTCTGCATGGATGCCTTTGTAGATTTCCAACTGTGTTTTGGGTCGTTGTCTTGTTGGAATATCCAACCCCTGCGTAACTTCAACTTTGTGACTGATGATTGAACATTATCCTGAAGAATTTGTTGATATTGGGTTGAATTCATCCGACCCTCGACTTTAACAAGGGCCCCAGTCCCTGAACTGGCCACACAGCCCCAAAGCATGATGGAACCTCCACCAAATTTGACAGGAGGTAGCAGGTGTTTTTCTTGGAATGCGGTGTTCTTCTTCTGCCCTGCAAAGCGCTTTTTGTTCTGACCAAATAACTCCATTTGTGTCTCATCAGTCCAAAGCACTTTGTTCCAGAATGAATCTGGCTTGTCTAAATGAGCATTGGCATACAACAAGCGACTCTGTTTGTGGTGTGAGTGCAGAAAGGGCTTCTTTTTCATCACCCTGCCATACAGATGTTCTTTGTGCAAATTGTGGTGAATTGTAGAACGATGTACAGGTACACCATCTGCAGCCAGATGTTCTTGCAGGTGATCTGTGGGTTGTCTGTAACCATTCATATGTTCATATGCCACTCCTGTATTTTTCTTGGCCTGCCAGACCTGTTGGGTTTAACAGCAACTGTGCCTGTGGCCTTCCATTTCCTGATTCCATTCCTTACAGTTACAGAAACTGACAGTTTAAACCTCTCAGATGGCTTTTTGTAGCCTTCCCCTAAACCAGGAGACTCAACAATCTTTGTTTTCAGATCTTTGGAGAGTTGCTTTGAGGATCCCATGCTGTCACTCTTCAGAGGAGAGTCAAAGGGAAGCACAACTTGTAATTGACCACCTTAAATACCTTTATATCTCATGATGGGACACACCTGTCTATGAAGTTCAAGGCTTAACGAGCTCATCAACCAATCAGCATTGAGCAGTGACAGGCATTCAAATCAGCACAATGACAAGGGGACCCACATTTGTGCACAGCCAGTTTTTCACATTTGATTTAATTTCATACAACTAAATACTGCGTCACTAAAAATCTTTGTTTGGAAAACACCGCAGTACTCAGATGTTCCTAGGAAATGAAAGACATACCACCGTTATCTTTATTGTTGAAAGGAGAGTCAATTATTATACAGGCTGAGAGGGCTTCACAAACTTTTTTATATGAATGTATAAATATCATAGGGGTCATGTCAGAGACCACTGACCACCACATTAAGACATGTTGCTGGTACTCTAAATCAGAAACTGAGAGACTTGCAGGTCTCAGATCACTGCATTGTCCACTCCCTGCACCTTCTGTCCATGGGGGACTCCTTTAGTGAGCTGAACCAGCCTTTAAACTGACCAAGGCATGCATGCCTTTGCTCCTCACTTGTGACATCCCTGTGGAAGTTTGGAGATCACATAGAGGTGAACGGCCTCCCACCCAGTTCCATCCATCCATTATCCAACCCGCTACATCCTAACTACAGGGTCACGGGGGTCTGCTGGAGCCAATCCCAGCCAACACAGGGCGCAAGGCAGGAAACAATCCCCGGGCAGAGTGCCAGCCCACCACAGGGCACACACACACCCCCACCACACACCAGGGCCAATTTAGAATCGCCAATCCACCTAACCTACATGTCTTTGGACTGTGGGAGGAAACCCACGCAGACATGGGGAGAACATGCAAACTCCATGCAGGGAGGACCCGGGAAGCGAGGCAGCAGCGCTACCCAGTGCACCACTGTGCCGCTGCCACCCAGTTCCATTTGGTTTAAATCCAGCATGTGTGTGAAACGCTTAGGGAGCTGCACACATTTTAATGCTGCCTTTCCTGGTTCTTCCTCATAATCCTCTTGCTTCGCTCCCATCCAAGAAGTAAATAAACAAACAGATAGACAAACAACATGGGACCCTCCTTAACCGTCTGTGAGCTTGGCAAGAAAGTAGAGGAGTGAACCAAACAATAGGGCGCATCACTGGGCCAAACCTTCTGTCTGTTGGTGTGGTGATCTCATCATCACATCCCAGGCACAGATAAAACAGACATGAGCTCATGGAAAATGAACCGAATGCAAACAGACACTCCTCGGCCCCTTTTGAATCGGCACACAGAAGACTTCGCTCCAAGCTGCTCCCCTCTACGTTCGCATAAAAGGGAGCGGCCATGTTGATGAGGTCACACGGCGTCGCCGGAGGGCTTCGTTTTGGTGGCCCGTGGTGAGAATTGCCAGACAAGCTGCTGAGTTTACTGCACTCTCTCAGTGACACGGGCCTGAATGAATTGTATTATTCATCCTGGAGGCCAAACTGCATCAAAAATTGGTGGGAGAGACCGGGGTGGGTGATGGTTGTTGGGGGTCTTCTCGGAAGTCGGAAGTGAAAAAGAATGGAATTTGCTCCCGGACAAAGGCTCCCCTGTTGCTAACATCAGATGTAATCAATCTGCTGTCATGAGGTCACCGGCCATCCACTGAAGGACCGGGGCTTTGAATCGAGAAGCTGCTGGCCTTACAAAGAAAAGGAAATCGCAATACCAAAGAAATGCCCGGGTTTTCAGGGAAGAAAAAAAAATTAACCCCCCCCCCCCCCCCCCCACCAGTGCCCTTTTAGAGGAAGATAAACCAGCAGTCGGTAACATAAGGAGAACAACATGGACAGGCCTTTTAGGAATCGGCCTGCAATGTCAGACGTGATCAGGGCCGACAAGTGGATTAGCTTGGAATGTCAAAGGTGCGTCTCTGACTGCAAACGGTCAAGCAGTCACTTGGCTGCCTAAAACGAACAAACAGAAACACAAACCAAAGAGTTTAACGGAATACGCCGGCAATCTGGAAACAACAGACATGGCATGGCGATACAGTAAGGTCATCCGCCACAATATCAAATCCTAAAAGAGCTCAAGTGTTAAGAGGAACAGCCAGGTGATGATGAACTGGGAAGTGTGGGTGGAGACCTTCTCTTAGTCCATCTGACTCAACACAACTGTCTGACTCCATTTAACCCAATTATATATACATATATATAGATGTGTGTGTGTGTGTGTGTGTATACATACATACTGTATATACATCCACCTTAATAATAATAGTATAAGTGTTTGTATATCTGTGTGTTCGTCTGGTTGGTATGTCTCTGTCATTCCAACAGATGGTGCACTATAGACATTTGTAGTGATATAATATATTGCATTTATCATTCCAACTAATGCTGCATCATGGGCATTTTTGTAGTAATGCATTTAATTACTACACGTTTGTGATGCGCCATCTATTGAAATGACAAATGCAGTGCATTTTCTTGCTACAGATGTTTGTGATGCGCCATCTGTTGGAATGACTAATGCAGTACATTTTATTACTACAAATGTTTGTGATGCGCCATCTGTTGGAATGACAATTGAAATGCATTTTATTAATACAAATATTTGTGATGCACCATCTGTTGGAATGACAATTGCAGTGCATTATATTAATACAAATGTTTGTGATGCGCCATCTATTGAAATGACAAATGCAGTGCATTTTCTTGCTACAGATGTTTGTGATGCACCGTCTGTTGCAATGACAAATGCAGTACATTTTATTACTATAAATGTTTGTGATGCGCCATCTGTTGGAATGACAATTGAAATGCATTTTATTAATACAAATGTTTGTGATGCGCCATCTGTTGGAATGACAATTGCAGTGCATTTTATTAATACAAATGTTTGTGATGCGCCATCTATTGAAATGACAAATGCAGTGCATTTTCTTGCTACAGATGTTTGTGATGCGCTGTCTGTTGCAATGACAAATGCAGTACATTTTATTACTACAAATGTTTGTGATGCACCGTCTGTTGGAATGACAATTGCAGTGCATTTCATTAATACAAATGTTTGTGATGCACCGTCTGTTGGAATGACAAATGCAGTACATTTTATTAATACAAATGTTTGTGAGGCACCATCTGTTGGAATGACAATTGCAGTGCATTTCATTAATACAAATGTTTGTGATGCGCAATCTATTGAAATGACAAATTTAGTGCATTTTACTACTACAAATGTTTGTGATGCGCCATCTGTTGGAGTGACCAATTTAGTGAATTTTATTGCTACAGATGTTTGTGATGTGCCGTCTGTTGGAATGACAAATGCAGTGCATTTTACTAATCTAAATGTTTGTGATACTGCATCTGTTGGAAAGACAATGCCCTCCATTTTATTGCTATAAGTGTTTGTGATGCACCATCTATTGAAATGACAAATGCAGTGCTTGTTCTTGCTACAGATGTTTGTGATGTGCCGTCTGTTGGAATGACAAATGCAGTACATTTTATTACTACAAATGTTTGTGATGCGCCGTCTGTTGGAATGACAAATGCAGTGCATTTTACTACTCTAAATGTTTGTGATGCTGCATCTGTTAGGATCACAATGCCCTCCATTTTATTGCTATAAGTGTTTGTGATGCACCGTCTGTTGGAATGACAAATGCAATGTATTTTATTACCGTATGCATTACAAAATAAGCTCCAGTAGATGGTGCAGTGCAAACATTAGAGCTGAATGTGCTGAGGTCTTCATTGCTATTTAGACTTCAACCCTTCTTAGGCAGGTTGTGTTTATAAATATGGGTGTCATAGGACATGACACGTCCAACTAGAGAATGGCAAATGCATCATCACCCATTAATACAATTGGGGCCTATCAGCATCAACTAAACAACTTGGAGTTGGGAAGCCTGACTGCCTGTCAGCCGGGATGCTCCATTTCCTTATTCCAGACAACAGATGGCCAAAGAGTCCATGACGATGACGTGACGTGAGATGAGGATGATGGTAGCATTTCTCAAAAATGTCCCGAACTGAGGGAGGAAGCACTCCTCCTGATCTTTTCTGCTGTGTGCAGCACTCACTGTGGGGTCCTGTGGTCTGAGATCATCATGTGTGCTGGGAAAAAAGTGGAGGACGAAGTCCTGGGAATGACTTTTCCAGGGAATTTAATAAGAATGCAGGAGAAAAGATCAGAAATTTAGCACTGGAGTTAGTGGGGGGCTGGGTCTCCCTGTGGTCAGCCCACTCTCTGATTCCCTGGTCCTACTGATATGAACGGACCAGGAAGCTGCTGGGAGACTGAGAGTACCTGCTTGGGGGGGCCTTTTGACAGATGGGTTTACTGCAGGACATGTTATCACCGACCCGGCAAAATGGCCCACATATTTAAGCCAGAGTCACGTGTGCTTCAAGACTGCGGATGTTCTCGACATTTTTCTTGCAAGTGTAACTTAGTCTGAGTTTGGCTTGTTGGATTGTCACCCTGACTTTGGGTTCACTTTTTGGCTTTGGTGAAAGTTTGGCCCGATTTTAGGCTTTGACACTTCGCTTGTTCTCGGCTTCCTCTCCTGAAGGCCTTGCAGATCGCGGTCCGGTGCTTCATTCACCTCTTCACACTGTCTGTCTGTCTGTCTGTGTGCGTGTGTGTGTGTGTGTGTGAGACTCTGTGTGTGTCTTTAGATTTCCACAGTATGTGTGCAGTCTGCTGTGCTGTAAGAGTAATCTCCTCAATAAATCCTTAATGCACTTTCTACACCCCCCCCTCCACCAAAGACCACCACTTCAGTGTTGTTTTAAGACCTTCCCCACAAGGCACTCGGCTCTGTTCATATTTCCACCAGCTGATGTTTCTTGAGTGGCTCTGCTTCCTGGGGTTCATCTGGGCACTTAAGAGATTAAATGCTCTTTGTGTGGACCCATCAATCCTAAGGAGGACGCACAGCTGGCAGTGCAGAGGAAACCAAGAAGAAGGAAACACGAGAGGCAACCACGGGGGGAGTCAGCTCTGGAAACACAAACACACAAACATGGGGGCAAAGACCTGGTGGTGGGGGGGTGACTGGGCAGGGCATGGAGGGTGCAGGGCAACTCACGGGGGCACTTGTGCTGATATAGCGTCTTTCACTGGCATGCCTGATGAGCTTGCAGACCTTTCTGTCTTTTATATAGTGCCTTTCATTGTTACACCAGCCTGATTTTATAGGAGTAAAGCTACACTCTTTCATTCATTCCTTCTGCGTTTTCTTTCTGACATATCAATGAAATTCTACGGTAACTATGGTAACGAGCAATGAGCACCACCAGTGTGTACACCACTTAATGCAAACAGAAAGAGGCATATAGCGCCTTTTGTTATTCAAGCTCATCAACCTTTCTTTCTTTCTTTCTTTCTTTCTTTCTTTCTTTCTTTCTTTCTTTCTTTCTTTCTTTCTTTCTTTCTATATAGCACCTTTCACTCTTATACCATACTGACTTTTGTAATTTGAGCTGATATTGAGCTCATAGCTGCATGCAAACAGCAAGAGGCATATAGTGCCTTTCATTATTCAAGCTCATCAACCTTTCTTTCTTTCTTTCTTTCTTTCTTTCTTTCTTTCTTTCTTTCTTTCTTTCTTTCTTTCTTTCTTTCTTTCTTTCTTTCTTTCTTTCTTTCTTTCTTTCTATATAGTGCCTTTCACTCTTATACCACCCTTTCACTCTTGTGATTTGAGTTAATATCTTTCTTTCTTTCTTTCTTTCTTTACGGGGAAGGCATTGCCCACAGGTGAAGAAAGAAAAAGAAAAACATTTGTGTCTTTATCAGTGCGCCTCCTGCGTCCGTCTGTGTTGGGTGGCTGGCATGCCCCTGTGGATTTGTAACTATATATATATATATATATATATATATATATATATATATATATCCATCCATCCATTTTCCAACCCGCTGAATCTGAACACAGGGTCACGGGGGTCTGCTGGAGCCAATCCCAGCCAACACAGGGCACAAGGCAGGAAACAATCCTGGGCAGGGTGCCAACCCACCGCAGGACACACACAAACACACCCACACACCAAGCACACACTAGGGCCAATTCAGAATCACCAATCCATCTAACCTGCATGTCTTTGGACTGTGGGAGGAAACCGGAGCGCCCGGAAGAAACCCAAACAGACACGGAGAGAACATGCAAACTCCACGCAGGGAGGACCCGGGAAGCGAACCCAGGTCCCCCAACTGCGAGGCAGCAGCACTACCCACTGCGCCACCATGCCGCCCTATATATATATATACACATGAATATGAAAAACACAAAAACTGAGGAGATCATCAAAGCAGAGCCCACACATGGTGTCTTCCAATTCATACTCATTTTCCTCGCAGCGATAGTTCAAAAGGTCAGTGCTGAGGAGACGTCAGGACATGGAGAGGATTGTCAGAAGGAGCAGAGAGTTTGGTTTTATTTTTCGGCCCTCCATCCATTACTGAGTCTTTTGCAGACGGAGAGCAAACCAATAAGGGGTGAACTCGCGCACACACACGCCCCCTGTGAGAGCACTTCATACTCACCAATCAACCTAACACACACACACACACACACACACACAAGAGCCATCAGGATAGACCACAGAGGCACGGATAGAACAATCAAAACACAGACACACGTGATGTGAGAGGAGATCCTGTGTAGCTGGGACACCGGGAGAACATGCAGACTCCACACAGGCAGGGAGTGAATTGAAGTCACGACTCAAACAAAATGGCGCCAGTTGAAAAACGTCTCAGGTTCTCAAAATGCAGCAAGAATGGGGCTATCTCTGCTGGAATCAAAATGGCCTGAAGGGACAGACAGTGACGTGGGGGTGGCGGGGGTTTTCAACATAAGGCATGGTTTAATTAATAAAGCTGCTACATTTCAATAAATTGAGTGGTCGCTTGTGGTGGGTTGGCACCCTGCCCAGGATTGTTTCCTGCCTTGTGCCCTGTGTTGTCTGGGATTGGCTCCAGCAGACCCCCGTGACCCTGTGTTCGGATTCAGCGGGTTGGAAAATGGATGGATGGATGAGTGGTCGCTAGGAGACAAAACGGGCCGAAGTGGCTGAAGAACCTGCAGGAGATGAAGTTCAAGTTAAGGCCGACATCAGGTCAATCGATGTGTCCTTATATAGCGCCTTTCATAGTGAGTAAAGACATCACAAAACAGCCAAAGGCAACCACCATCTTTCTAAAGGGCTGTTCTTAAAGCCAAGGATGCTTTTACACAAAAGTGAAACCCGTAATTACAAAGAAGTCTTCAGCATGCAAACCGACTTTAAATTGGCCTTCCTGTAAACAGCCATCGAGACACAAAGGCCGAGGAGCGCGGCGTCACACACACACAAGACAATCCACGTCTAGCACCGAGACTCGGGGCGCCTTTGAGAAAAATGAAAATAAACAAACAAAGACATGCAGAGACCACCACCACCCCCCTCCCCCAACAGCACAGTGCCATCATTGCAGGTCAGCCAGTCAGCTCCACTGATGTGTGTTCCAGAATGTTCTTTGAGGTCGCTTTTAGTTTTCTTCTCTTTAACCCAACAAAAGCTTCTAAAATTTCACAAAAGTTGACATTAACTCTGCGTAAATGAACTCCATCTGTACCACTGTCTGTCATGCCGTCGCCAGGCGTTTGAGCTGAGCAAGATGTTAAAAGAGGCCACAATGTCAGTGCCAAACAGGGGGACTCGTTTAAAGGGAGCCACGCTCAGCAGAATCGTCCGATGTATGGTCTGGCATTGGGGATTAGATAGAGAAGCGGGACAAGTGGCATCCAAGATGTCCTCCACTATTGGTGGAATCAAGTGAGCGCTCGAGTAGCTGCAGTGCTGACTGGCTAGAAATGCCAACATTTTGAAAGACTGGCACACAGCGTGCATTTCAGCAAGTCGCACCACATGTTGACACAGCACATTGCACTGCTCAGGTTCACTTTCAAAATCTTTATTATGTATTACCTTTCTGTGGGAATCGCTTTGTCAGACTATTTTATAAGTACTGCACTGAGCCATTGCACAACTGTTACTAAGTATGATCCATCCATCTGTTCATCTTTCCATCCATTTCCTTTATGTGCTTGTGCTGGGCAGCGTTGGGAGTTGGGGGCAGCTGGAGCCAATCCCAGAAATCATTGGGCACAAGAAAGGAGTACCACATGGACAGGGTGCCAGACCAATCCAGATATTAAGTATTAATTATGGTGAATGTGTAAAGGACAACTTTGATAGATAGATAGATAGATAGATAGATAGATAGATAGATAGATAGATAGATAGATAGATAGATAGATAGATAGATAGATAGATAGATGAAAGGTGCTATATAATCGATAGATAGATAGATAGATAGATAGATAGATAGATAGATAGATAGATAGATAGATAGATAGATAGATAGATAGATAGATAGATAGATAGATAGATAGATGAAAGGTGCTATATAATCGATAGATAGATAGATAGATAGATAGATAGATAGATAGATAGATAGATAGATAGATAGATAGATAGATAGATAGATAGATAGATAGAAAAGGCACTATATAATAGATAGATAGATAGATAGATAGATAGATAGATAGATAGATAGATAGATAGATAGATAGATAGATAGATAGATAGATAGATAGATAGATAGATGAAAGGTGCTATATAATCGATAGATAGATAGATAGATAGATAGATAGATAGATAGATAGATAGATAGATAGATAGATAGATAGATAGATAGATAGATAGATAGATAGAAAAGGCACTATATAATAGATAGAAAGATAGATAGATAGATAGATAGATAGATAGATAGATAGATAGATAGATAGATAGATAGATAGATGAAAGGTGCTATATAATCGATAGATAGATAGATAGATAGATAGATAGATAGATAGATAGATAGATAGATAGATAGATAGATAGAAAAGGCACTATATAATAGATAGATAGATAGATAGATAGATAGATAGATAGATAGATAGATAGATAGATAGATAGATAGATAGATAGATGAAAGGTGCTATATAATCGATAGATAGATAGATAGATAGATAGATAGATAGATAGATAGATAGATAGATAGATAGATAGATAGATAGATAGATTCTCTCATCAAATGTGCTCTTGACCAGCTGCAATGCAGATGGAGGTGAAAATGCCAAAACTTTACCCTTGCCCCAGGCTGGCACACAGCGTGGATCTCAACAAGTCGCCCCACATGCTGCTGTTGGGTTTTCATAGACGCGCCATCACTATCCCTCAGCCATCTCTGATTCCCATTCACAAGACCTCTCATGGATTACCTTTCTGTGGGAATCCCCATACCAAGTCACTTCATAAGCACACAGACACTCTTCAAGTCCTGTTATGTATTCATCCATCCATCCATTTTCTTTGCCTACATATTGATGACAGGGTGAGGAGGTGACATAAGTCATCAGGCACAAGACAGGAACAACACCTAGAGAGGCTTCCAGTCCATCATGGTTTTACTAGATATTATTATTATTATTATTATTATCATTAGTAATTCTGGAGCACTGAGAGTCAGAGGTGGGAAGTGAATCCGCAGCTTTGTGGAGCAGAGTTCATTCACTCAGCTGATATGGCGCATTGCTCGTCCACATAAAGACGGTTCAAGCTCTGCATGCCAGGTGCCACATTACAGTGCCCTGCTTCACTTAAAGTAAATGCTGATTGATTAATGGGTGCCCTGTTGGTTAGGCATCACTATGGATGACTGATTGAGGCATTGAGTCTTTCTGGGAGATATTTTACATAATAAGAGCTTTATAATGGAGCCTGCTAAGAAATGATTTGGCCAAATAATGACTGATGGAGGGTGCCCTCTGATTCGTAACAATGGCGCCGGCTTAGAATGGCACCACGGACTTGTCAAACTCAACCAAATTGAAATGGACTTAATGGCTGCTGTGTGGGAATCCAGCCTGCTGCTAATCCTGCTCTTTTCTAACTGTCTTATTGATGTTGTGTCTGTAACATGATTTGGGGGTCCCATGTGGGTTTTAAAAGTTCAAGTTGATTTCTTGGCTTTGGTTTGATTTTTACAAGCCTTTCACAGTCCAGCAGTGTCAAATGCTGGGCTGTCATCCAGAAGCAGGACTGGCATGGCAGAGTGTGCCAGAATGGCATAAATTGCAATGGATATGTGGAGCAGTAGTCATGATGTGCAGACTGGAGGTGATCCGGATTTTCTGGAATATTCTGTGTCCCAGAACCAGTCTATCAAAGAACTTCATACTGACTGAAGTAAGTGCCACCTGTCTGTCGATACCCAGACTGTCCACATTGGTTTTCTAATAACTTGTCTATCTTTGTCAAGCAGGTGGGAACCACAGAAATAGGAAAGATGTCTCTGATTGTTCACTGCAGATTTATAAAACACACCCTGAAATGATCAGGAGTGGCTAGGAATTCAAAAACCAACTGGCACCACATTGCAGTAGGGGCATCTGTGAGGCACTTACCACCATACTGGACTTATCTGGCACTAAGTGACCAGTGGACAGCCCTCAGTGAGCCCAGCTGCAAAGTAAAATAAGAAAACCTTCTCAAACCCACTTAGTCCAGTTCAGGGTACCCCGTGGTGGCTGTATTCTGTCCCAGACGTAAGGGACTCAAAGCAGGAGAAGAACCCAGACAGCGTGCCAGTCCAGTACAGGGCTCAGTCACAAATCTGCAAGCCCACACTTGTGCCAATTCAACGTTCAGTCAACACTTGCTAATGTCATCTGTGGTACCTCAGCAGCACCTTTGTTAACAGCTGCGGCCATGACCTTCATTGGCAGTTATGAAGAGCAACCAGGCTGAAGTGAACACTGCCATTGAAGAAACAACTGGCATCCCATGAGAATAGGGTGTGCCTACGGGTCATCTGGTAGACATTCACCACCTCATAACGAGACTTTAACAAATTCTCATTTTGTGTTGCATGACATCCAGTGACCAACAGACACGCCCTTAAAACTTGCTGTGTACTGTGAAAAACTCTTACATTATCAAACCACTTGATCTAGATCAAGGCATGGGGTGGGCAAAGCATGGTGGGACACAAGACAGGTGGGAAACCAAGACATGCAACCGATTCACTATAATGGACCCCCCCTCCCCTCCACACACACACACTCTCACACATACACACTTGTAGCTTTATTGATAGTAATAAACCAGGATAAACCAGGCTGAAGTGAATAATGCCATTCAATAAACAACTGGCATCACATCTGAATAGGGGCTACCATGTGAGTATCTGATAGACGCTTGGCTCTGTATAACAAGACCTAACAAAGTGACTAACTGGTGCACCACAGGAAGTACTTCAAGCCCATTCTATAATGTGGAAACTCTTACGTTAGTATACCTCTTAGATAGATCAGGGCAGCATGGCCAGGAGGGGGACCCAGAGTTGGCACCAGTCCATATCAAGGCCTACTAATTCACCCACCCTAGCGCCAATTTAATGTTGATAACTCATTCACCAACATACTTTGCAGTACTTCAGCAGCCCCTTTGTTAACAATTATAGCCATGCCCTTTGTTGACAGAGGTGAAGTAGCAATCAGGCTGAAATTAATGATTGACATTTGATAAAGGCACCATGCTGGAGTAGGGGCTACCTACGGCACATCTGTTAGACACTTGCCCCTATATAACAAGTCCAAATAATGTCTTTATTGGAGTTACTTGGCACCGAGTGACTAATGACTACATCATAGTAAGCACTTAAAGGCCCTACTGTAATGTGAGAAACTCTTACTTTATCAAATCACTTAAAGTAGTTTATGGCACTGGGACAGAAAACAGGAGGAGGACCCAGAATGGGCGACACTCCATTACAGGGCCCACTCTGTCTGTCTGTCTCTCTCTCTCACACACACACACACATACACATTCGCACCTGTGCTTTCATTAACAGTGACAAAGAGCCCCCATAACCAAAGTGAATGGCTGTCATTCAGTAAAGAACTGGCACCACATTAGTACAGGGGCTTCATACAGGGCTTCTGTTAGACTTTTATTACCAGATACCAAGACTTTAGGAAACTCTGTATTGGAGTTACCTGGCACTGAGTGACTAATGGGTACACCATTGTAAGCACTAAAAGGCCCTACTGTAATGTGAGAAACTCTTACTTTATCAAATCACTTGCAGTAGTTTATGGCACTGGGACAGAAAACGGGTGGAGGACCCAGACTGGACGACACTCCATCACAGGGCCCACTCTGTCCGTCTCTCTCTCACACACACACACATTCACACCTGTGCTTTCATTAACAGTGACAAAGAGCCCCCAAACCAAAGTGGAAAGATGTCATTCATAATGAAAAGCTGTTATAAGGAACTGGCACCACATTAGGACAGGGACTTCATATGGGGCATCTGTTAGACTCTCACCACCAGATACCAAGACCTTAACAAAGTCTTTATTGGAGTTAAATGGCGCTGAGTGACTAACAGATGCACCAGCATGAGCACTCAAAGGGCCTACTGCAATGTGAGAAACTCTTACATTACCAAACCCACTTGTCTTCAGTAGATAAGAGACACATGGCCAGGAGGGGCACCCAGACATGGCAGCTATCCATCACAAGGCCCACTCACTCACCCGCACTTGTGCCCATTTAAAGTTGACAGTTTGTCCAGTTTGACAATTGTAATTAACCATTTCAGCCTTCACTGGCAACAGTGACCAGACTGAAGTGAATAGTTTCCATTCAGAAAAAAACAAGCACAACACTGGAGTAGGGGGCTGCCTACAGGGCGTCCATAAGACATTTACCACTTAAGAAGAAGAGCTTAACAAAGTCTCTGTTTGTGTTGTATGACATCCAGTGACCAACAGTCACATCACAGTGAGCCCTTAAAGCTCGTAGTGTACTGTGAAATCCAATTAATCTAGATCAAGGTTGGGGGGGGGGGCTTGTGGGCAAAGCATGTCCTTACAGCAGGGGACACAAGACAAGAGTGAAATCCAGACATGCGGCTGATCCAACACAAGGGACCCCACACACACTCACACTTGTGGCTTTATTGACAGCGATCAAGAGCGCCCTGGCATAAACAATTGGCGCCATATTAGAATGGGGGCTTCCTGTAGTGCATCTGTTATTCACTTACCACCATATAACGTGGCCTAAACAAAGTCTTTATTGGAGTTACCTGGCATTCATTAACTAGCTGGTGCTCCACACGGAGCCCTGGAAGCTTGTACTGTAGTGTGGAAAACTCTTACATTATCAAACCAGTCATCTAGATCATAGTTAACTGGGCCATAGTGTATTCCAATAGACACAGGAGGGGGTCCGAGACAGGGCAGCAGTTCATTACCGTCACCCCCACCCTCACACAAACACTGCCAATGGTGCCAATGCACCTACCCACCGTATCCACGGTACCTCGACAGCACCTCTGTTCATCTTGTGACCTTCACTGGGAGCAATAAAAAGCCACCAGGTGGAAAGAAGAAGGGCTCTCCACGCTCCACGTAGTCCTCACTTGTGACCTTCACAAAGGCTTCTTTGGGGTCTGATCAAGCGTGTAAAGGTCCAGTGACGACATGCTTGATGGCTGACTGACTGCTGCACAATGAGGACCGAACAAAAGCTTTATTGAGTGGTAATAAAATGACGACAGATCAGCTCGCCATCAATGGACTCGGTAATAATCAGGAAACACTAAGGACAACTTTACAATGTGTGACCCTGACTGTTTAATGACGAGCCCTCCACAAATGCTTTGTTTGGCTTTAATAAGCAAAACCAAACAGGCTGTGGACGGGCCAGCAGACCAGGACCCCCATCTATCAGTCAGCAGACTACTGTCTGGTGATCCACACAACCGCAAGTGACCAATGCAGAAACAATGACAAGCCACACATCATTTAAACAGCTCTGGGTGACAGTGTAGTGACGACAGCCAGAGCCGTGGGATGAGTGGTCTTGAATAAGATGAACAAAGTCATTCCGATCATCAGGGGAGACATAAAGGAGGGGTGGGCAAGAAGAGCGGGCACAGAATGACCCCTGGGAAAGGCGCTGTACGAAAGCATGGCCAGCTGATTCACAATAAAAGGCACTGCTTGACATAAAGATCAGACGGGGGACCCACAGCCTGCTGGTGGTGAAGGGCACCATATACAGTCATGTCAGGGTTAATCGGTGCTTGCTGGGAAAAGCACCTGGCGTGTCAAATCCAGCAAACCATGTTGTGCTGTTGGTCAGCAATGAGTTGTGCAGTGTGATCACAAACTGGCACTGTGTTGCCCTTTTAGGGTTTGACCAGCCGCCTGGAAGTCGTATACCACATTTGTGATGGCAAGGTGGGCATGGAGGTGCAGGGCAGGATGGGCACCAGTGAGATACCCTTGAGCATGGGAAAGGTGCTATGTAAATAAAATGTATTAGTATTATTACTATCATCATTATTATTAGACAGTCACTCAAGGATGCCCACCGATACCAGGTAGTGTAACAGGCATCTCTGCAGAGCAAAGGTGGAAGAGACCTTACCAGGGGAAGACTTCCCAGTCTAATGTCTGATGGCTTGGGCTGGGTAAGAAAAGAAATGAAGAGCTGCATTAACAGGAATTACCTGTGATGGAGCTACAAAAGGCGCTATATTAAGACTGGCTACATTCAATTACATTAGTGCTTGAGCAAGGTGAACAAATACAAATAAATAAATAAATAAATATACTGGTGCTTAATAGGAATTGTCCATGACGAAGCTATGAAAGGCACTATATAAAGATTGGTTGCATTGTAACAATGTAATGCTTCAACATGATTAAGCAAACAAATAACCAAACTAACTAACTAACTAACTAACTAACTAACTAACTAACTAACTAACTAACTAACTAACTAACTAACTAACTAACTAACTAACTAACTAATTAATTAATGATTCATAATATGAAACATCCATGGCAGTGCTATAAAAGGCACTATATGAAGACTGATTACCTTCTAATCTAATTCAATGATTGTGCCAGGCAAGAAAATGAAATAAAAATGCAACATAATAAGTCTTATTCATGATGGAGCTATGAAAGGCACTATATGAAGACTGGCTTTATCGTAATAATGTAATGTTTGAGCTTGGTAAAATAAATATAAATAAAAATAAATTAATAAATAAATACTCAAGTGCTGTTATATAAGAATTATCCATGATGGAGCTGTAAAAGGCACTATATTAAGATTGGTTACATTTTAATAGTTTAATTCTTAAGCTTGATGATTATTAATTAATTAATTAACAGCACACCTTAGTTTCTGTTCCACATGTATTCAGTATTATTAGACTTTGAGGACCAAGGGGGGGGGGGGGGCCCTTCAGTGTCCAGAGCAAATGCCATTTGGTGCCCCTCTGATGACGGTGCCCCAGGTGGCAGCCTATGTCTCCTAATATTATGACCAACCCTGTTCAGGGCATTTCCTTAAAGCTCATCTCCATCTTTCTGTACCCATAAATTTGAGTAAGTGGGCTTCAAAACGTTGATGTGAATTGAATTAAAGCTGATGGTAGATGTACCCCGGTGTGCCAGTCCCGCACAATGTTATATGAGTCACCACCAGGGGGCAGGCTGACATGCCGGGTCACTCCTCTTTCATCACGCAGCACCGTTCTGCTCTCTGCCTTCTTGAACTCGTATCCAGTAAAGCGGCCCCCTCACCCGGCTGTGCCACTCGTCTCGTTTACAGCTTTTCATGGCTGCGGGTTAAATCTGACTGAACGCATTTCAAGTTGAGTCTTTGATGACTGAGGGGCTCGCTGAGCGCCGCATCCCAATAGCCTGTAAAATGCTTTGATGATTTCAAATGCAGTGCGCTCTAGCGGAAAAGAAAATGGATTGTATCCATCAAGTGTGGATGCTGCCTAATAGCCTTCTGGCAAATCCACGCCGAGCTAATTATTTGGGAATATGTTACTACATGGTGTAGTCCTGTTTGAAGCGCCGACAAATGTCAGATCTGCCATACAGATGGAGTCTGCTGGCTCGGCCTGCCTTGTAAATCATTCAAATAAAATTTGTGCTCCTTCACAGCGGCACCAGTCGGACTACTGGACCTGCATACCGATGAAGACGGCCTTGGCACTGACAGCTGGGGGCACCCACTTCTCAGGCTGGGCTGGCATCTGAGGAGGACTCTGCCATGTGGCTGCAGCCTGTGTTTGGGACCAGCCCGGGGTCTCTCTGGTTTCATTGGACAACAGATGAAAGAGGGCATTAAGGGTGTGGCTACTTCTAGAGTGGAAGGGGAAGTGAAATGCTAATAGCTAAGAGGGGGTGTGGCCCATTTACAAGGTAAGGGGGAGTGGTATGCTAAGAGCAGAAAGGGGGTGTGGCTCTTTCACAGGTAGGATGGAGAGTAGCAACTTCAGGGTTGGGAGGAAAAGTAGCAGAGATGTGTTATGGTGATACCTGAGTGGGGGTGTGGTCTCTCCACAAGTGGGAGGGGGGATGAGAAGTAGTGGGAGGGGATGTAGCATTATAGGGGTGTGGCTGCTATACAACTATTAATTCATTCATTCATTACATTTATATAGCACTTTTCTCAGTACTCAAAGCGCTATCCACACAGGGAGGAACCGGGAAGCGAACCCACAACCTTCCACAGTCTCCTTACTGCAAAGCAGCAGCACCACCACTGTGCTATTAAGGAGAGTGGTACACTATGATCTGAAGGGGGAGTGGCTCTTCAACAGATGGGAGAGAGAGTGCTGCATTCACAAGTGGGAGGAGACGTTTTATGGTAATATCTAGTAGGGGGTGTGGTCTCTCCACAAGTGGGAGGGGTATATGAAGTAGCAGTATTGTAAGTGAGAGGGGAGGTAGCTTTATAAGAGCTAAGAGGGGGTGTCAGTGGTCCCTATACAACTGTAAAGGAGAGTGGTACGCAATAGACCTGAAAGGGGGTGTGGCTCTTTCACAGTTGATACGGGAAATGATATCTTTATATGTGGATGGGGGAGCGGTATGCTAATTATTGAAAGTAAGTGTGGCATGGGACATTCACAAGTGGGAGGACAAAAGATGAAAGAGGGCATGAGGGGTGTGGCTACTTCAGGAGTGGGAGGGGAAGTGAAATGCTAATAGCTAAGAGGGGGTGTGGCCCATTTACAAAGTAACCAGGAGTAGTTTGCTAAGAGCTGAAAGGGGGTGTGGCTCTTTCACAGGTAGGAGGGAGATTAGCAACTTCAGGTTTGGGAGGAGAAGTAGTAGGAGAAGTGTTATGGTAATACCTAAGAGGGGGTGTGGTCTCTCCACAAGTTCAGGGGGGGGGTGGGAAGTAGCAATACCATAAGTGGAAGGGGATGTAGCATGTTAATAGCTAAGAGGGGTGTGGCCCTTTACTAGTGGGAGGGTGGAGTGGCATCCTAATAGCTGAGGGCTGCTTGGCCCCTTTACAATGGGGTAGGAAAGTAGCATACAAATCACTGAGAGGGGGTGGGAGGAGGAGTATATCGCTAACAGTTGAGAAGGGGCGTGACCCTTTTTCCATTGGGCATGGAATTAGCATGTTAATAGCTAAGAGGGGGTGTGGCCCCTATACAAGTGGAAGGGAGAGTGGCACACTCTGAGCTGAGAGGGGGTGTGGCTTTTTCACAGGTGAAAGGGAAACTGCATCTTTTTTCATGGGAGCGGGAGTGGCACACTAAAAGCTGAAGGAGGGTGTGGCTTTTGAACAGGAGGGAGAGAGAGCAGCCAATTCAGAGGTGGGGGGGGGGGAGTAGCACCCTCATAAATGGGAGGGGAATTGTCACGCTAATACCTAAGGGGGGGTGTGTGGTTCCTTCAGAAGTGCAAGTAGGAGTTTCATAAGTGAGAGAGGAAGTAGCATGTAAATAGCTAAGAAGGGGTGTGGCCACTTTACCAGTGGGCAGGGAAGTAGCAGGCTAATACCTAAAAAGAGGCGTGGTTCTTTCACCAGTGGGAAGAGAAGTGGTGCACTAACAGCTGAGAGGGGGCGTGGCCCATTCACAGGTGTGAGGGGAGTTTCAATTTTGAGAGGGAAACTGGCTTGCTGATAACTGGGAGGGGGCGTGGTCTCTTCACAACTAGGAGGGAGAGGGGCACATTATTAACCCTTCCCAGGTTTGGTAGAGTAGTAGCCTCACAAGTGAGACTGGGAGGAGGTATGCTAATAGCTAAGAGGGGGCGTGGCCTCTCCACATATGGGAGGAAAAGGAAAAGTAGGAGGAGTGGTCAACTAATAGCCAAAAGGGGAGGGGTTGGCATCTTTACCATTGAGAAGTGAAATGGCACACCAACAGCTGAAAGATGGCATGGCCCCTCCACTGGTGGCATGGAGACTGGCATCTTTAAGGGTGAGAAGCAACCTCACAAGTAGGAGGGGGGGGGGTGGCACACTAAGAGCTGAAAAGGGGTGCGGACTCTTTATGGGTGGAGGGGGAGTGGCAACTCTAGAAGTGGGAGGGGGTGTCCTTTCAGGAGTGGGAGGGAGTGGCACTGTTGCAGTTCACAGGGGTGAGAGGGTGTGGCACATTAGCAGATGGAGGGACGAAACAGCGACTTCATATGGGCAGCAGGGGAACAACAGAAATGGTGCAGATCAGCAGCTATAATAATATTAATACAGTAATAATAATAATAATAATAATAATAATAATTCAATTCTAGGCTGCAGAAGACTGAGTCTAGTCACAAGTCCTTCACAAGGCTCTTTCACAAATGGGATGGAGGGTGGCACACACATGGGTGCGAGGAGGGAATGGCATGTTCACATAATAATGGGGAGGGGCAAAATCATGTGGGTATGTTTTTGTGTTTTTTGGGGGGAACCTTAATGGGCAATAACAGACCTGGCAGAGAGCAGTTCTGATAGCAGCATCAGGTGTAACTCAAGAGCCAACGCTGGAGAGTGTGCCAGTCCATGGCAGGGCCCACTCAAACACACAAAGCTAATGTAGAATCACCCAGAAGCCCACCCGTCTTTGAGATTTGGGAGTCACTAATCTCTTCAGAGACTGTGAACAGGAACCTAGGATTCTGGTAAGTCGGTGACGTAAGGCAATAGCGCTAACTGCTGTGCCACCAAGCCACCCCTTAACAATAACGATGCTTCAATCAAGGTGGTTTGGTTTTGGTGCCCCCTTGGCACAACAGGAGATGATCAGGGGCCCAACACATAACTTGTCATGCGAAGATGTTGCCAGGCAGTGGTCTGATCAGCGTGTAGACCCTCATCATGGAGTGAAAATAATGCGGATGATGTAAGCGTCGTGGAATGACTTGGTGACAGCACCACCGACACACACTCACACGTCCCAGAAGTGATGTCACTCTGAGACAATGGTGGTCATTTAGGGACGCGAGACGCCCTTTTGAGGGGTTTCTTTTTATTGACTGCTGCGTTTCCCGCATTTCCATTGAAATCCACTCTCCCATTTATCTTGATTGTTCAGTTTCAGCCCAAGAGCGATTCATGAATGACCAATGCAGGCCTGACCACAACTGCAAAAGACAAGTCTCAGACGTCTAAAAAAAAAAAATACTCATTAAGCCGGTGGGCTCGTAAACGGTTATGGGAGGCTTCTAAAAACTGAAACATGACGATACCTCACTGACCAGTGTGAGATGACAATCTGAGTGTCACTGAGCAGCCACAGCTGTTGGCAGGTTGAGATGAGCCAACGTCTTAACATGGGGACAATCAGAAGATCAAAAAATCATAACCCTCAGGTATCAACCCATTGGGGTCTGTGGGCATGAAGAGAACCGAATGAGTGACCTCTGATGATCAGCAGATGGCCATTCAGCCACACAGAGAGCTTGTGACGTGTGACGTGCTTTCATCATCAGAAGCTGAGCAGCCCTCTGACCGACGGGCCAATCAGAATTCAGGTTCTCTGCTGTGAGCCAATGACGTCTGACTGTTGGCATATAGGAACACCATATCGATGATAATGACTGGTGGTCAACATAACAGAGTCCTTGACTTTTGATCATTGGGGTTCTGATCTCTGGTGACCAGAGCCAATCAGAACATTAGAACAGTCTGGATGAGAACAGGCCATTCAGCCCAAGAAAGCGCGCCAGTCCTCTCCACTGAATTCTTCTAAAATGACATCTAGTCAAGTTCTAAGGGACCCTGAAGTCCTCCTGTCTATCACACTACTCGGTCACTTATTCCACAAGAAAAACTTCCTCATGTTTGTGTGAAATTTCCCTTTCTCAAGTTTCCCCCGTGTTCTTGATGAACTCATTTTAACGTCACCGTCTTGATCCACTGGACCGATTCCCTTCATAAAGTTAAATACTTCAGTCAGGTCTCCTCTGTATCTCCTTAAGGCTCAGCTCCTTCTGTCATTCCTCTTTGTTCATCCCCTGTAGCCTTGGACTCAGCCTAGTCGCTCTTCTCTGGACCTTTTCTGGTGCTGCTATGTCATTTATGAAGCCTGGTGAACAAAACTGCACCTAGGACTCCAGATGAGACCTCACCAATGTGTTATAAAGACCTGAACAGAAACTCTTGGGACTTGTACTCCACACATCAAGGCGCTATATAACCTGACATTCTGTGGGCCTTCTTAATGGCTTCCGAACACTGTCTGCCAGTTTGTAGTCCACTACGACTCCTAAATTCTTCTCACAAGGTGGGCTCTCGATTTTCAGACCACCCATTGTGTATTCCAGTGGTTCTCAATCTGTGGGGTGCACCCCCCAAGTAACAAAAATGGGAGCGCGAATGTTACCATATGTGGCGTAATCTCGCTATTCGTTGGGAACTTTTGAACTTGTAGCGGTGTACCGGCAGCAAAAAACATAGGAATACATTTTATTAGGGCTTCAAAAAAATGTTAGGGGGGCGCGATTAAAACTGTTATGAAAACTCGGGTTGCAAATACTTAAAGGTTGAGAAACGCTGGTGTATTCAAACCTCACATTTTTTACTTCTTATGTGTAATTCTTTACATTTACTGACGTTAAATGTCATCTGATGTTACAAGTCTGCCCAAACCTGTTTGCTGTCCAAGTCCTTCAGTGATGATACAATGGATTCCAAATTATCTGCCAATCCACCTATCTTGGTATCATCTGCATCACCAGCTTGTTCTTTATATTCCTATCTAAATCATTTATAAATATTAATAATAGCAGGGGTCCCCTCACTGCCCCCTGCTGGTCACCACTCTTAACGTCACCCAATTCTGATGAGGTTCCTCACACCATCACCCTCTGCTTCCTGTGTCTGAGCCAATTCTTCTCCACCCCACACCCTGAACTCCCACATCTTTTAGTTTGATGCCCACCCTCTCATGTGGCACCTCATCAAATGCTTTCTGAATGCCCAGATTAGTACTCTCATCTGCTCCACTTTGATCGTCTTGTTGCCTCCTCATTGAAGTCCAGCATGTTAATAAAACACGACCTCCCTCTTCTGAGCCCACCCTGACTGTTCAGTTAAACTCCTGTCCTTCCCAGGTGTTGCTCAAGCTTAGATTAAAGTTATGGAGCTCAGATGATCACCTTATTAAAATCAATGATGGCCAGTAGACCTCACTAGAATGAGGTCATAACCTGTGGTGGTCAGCCTATCAGAAGCCAGGATGTGTGGTGATCAGTAGAGCAGTGTTATGAACACCGATGGTCAGAGTGTCAAAGTCCAGGACTTGTGGTTATCAGTAAAGCAGGGTCATATTGCCTGATGGTCAGCTCATTGGAAGCCATGACTTGTACATGCCAACAGAAAGAGAGTCCTGACCTGTGATGGTCAGCATTATCATAGTCTGTAACTTCTGGTCAGGTGTGGAACAGGGTCATGACCCCTAATGCTCAGTCAATTAGAAGACAGAATTTGTGGTCTTCTGAAGAATAAGGTCTGGCAGTCATTCTGCTTGAAATGAGGATGTGTGATTGTTAGTAGAACGTGGTGGTGATGGTCAGCATGTCAAAGTCTTTGTCGTGTGTTCATTGGTGAAGCAGGGTCATAGTTTCTGATTGTCGGTCAACTAGTGACCAGGACATCAGCAGAAGATACTCATGAGCTCTGATGGTCAGTCTTTCCGAATCTTTGACTTGTGTTTATCGGTGAAAGGGGTCTATGACCCCGGCTATGAACCAGTGAATAATCGTTTACATACAATCACACCATATTGGTAACGGGGACTTGTGGTCTCCTGTCGAGGAGAGTCATGACCTCTGTTGGCCAGCCTGTTAGACCCCTTAACTTGTGGTCATCGGTATAACAGAGTCATAACTCTGATGGCCGGCGTAACAGAAGCCAGGACTTATGACCTTTGATGATCAGCCTGTTAGAGGACATGATGTGTGGATATCAGAAAAGTGGGGTGATGAGCTCAGATGGTCAGTCTGTGAAAATCCTTGATTTATGGTCATCTGAAGAACAGGGCGATGAGCTCAGATGGTCAATATATTAGAAATTATGACTTCTGGTCAATTGTAGAAAAGTGTTTTTGAGCTCAGGTTGTTAAAGTCCGTTGCTTGTGGTCATCAATGAAACAGGATCATAACATCTGACAGTCAGCCAATTAGAAGCCAGGACTTGTGGACATCAGTTAAATAGCCTTGTGACCTTTGATGGCCAGCCTGTTAAATGACATGACTTGTGGTTATCGGACGAACAGGGTGATGAGCTCAGATGGTCAGTCTGTGAAAATCCTTGATTTATGGTCATCTGAAGAACAGGGTGATGAGCTCAGATGGTCAGTATATTAGAAATTATAACTTCTGTTCAATTGTAGAAAAGTGTTTTTGAGCTCAGGTTGTTAAAGTCCGTTACTTGTGGTCATCAATGAAACAGGATCATAACATCTGACGGTCAGCCAATTAGAATCCATGACTTGTGGACATCAGTTCGTCGGTCAGTCTGTCAGAACCCATTGAAGGAGGGCCGTGACCTCTGGTAAGAATCTATGAACCTCTAATAATCTGCACAAAGAAACACCCCGTTGGTCACATTAAAGTGTGGTCACCTGTCGAGCAGCCCTGATTTGTCAAAAATTTCATTGGTGAGGCCTCATCTGAGGAACTGGGGTTGAGTTTTCCATCCATCCATTTTCCAACCCGCTGAATCCGAACACAGGGTCACGGGGATCTGCTGGAGCCAATCCCAGCAAACATAGGGCACAAGACAGGAACCAATCCTGGCCAGGGTGCCAACCCATCTTAGGGGGTGGAGTTTTGTTCTCCATATTACGAAAACAAAAGGATGTGACAGAGCTAGAGAAAGTCTGGAGAAGAAAACGCAGGTGTATGAACAAAGAGGAGTGACAGAGGGAGCCGAACCTGTTCATGTTAAACCAATGGAGATTGCTACAGTAGATTCTCCGCTGTAACATTAACATAAATTCTAGAAAACGATCACAGGGACACCGTTGAAAATTTGTCAGGGTAATGAATTTTAAACTAATATTCCAAATTCTTCTTCACACAGAGAACCACAGACACGTGAAGTAAGTGACCAAGTAGCGTGGCAGACAGTAGGACTGCAGGGACTTTCAGAAATCAAAATGATGTTCTTTAGGATCACTTAAGAGAGCAGGACCAGCAGGACGTGAACTTCATGGGTCAATAAGCTGCAGGACCTGAAACGGTCCAAACTCGTTGATGGGACGCGACTGCCCACCTCCTTGGCTATGCCAGTCCTCCCAGCGCTCTGTCCAACAGGTGTCCTCCAGAAGGTCTCTATTTGGTACAATGGAGCTGGAGGGTCCTGATGAGCTCGACTCCCTCCCTCACCACCCTCCCTGAGTGAGGAATGGTGCTGTAAACAGGACCTCCCGGAAGCCTTGTTTAAGTCTGCAGCCCCCTGGAAGCCCAAGCATGTCCTGCTGAGAGCCACTGTTGTGGGGGGTCTCCCCTGGCCTGGTCTTGTGTTTTTCACAATCTCTCTTGCTTGTGGTGGGGAGGGCTGAGGCGTCCTAAGGGTTTGGACCATGCATGTTATGGCATCAGGTTCCCTTTCTGCTATGTGCACAATGTAAAAGAGCTTAAATGGAAATGACGGCGGCTGCCGGGGTTAGAACTCTAAAACTGCAGACTTCCCAAAATCGTTTTTTTGGCTCATGTTGCAGATTGTACCAAGGGGCTCCGGGAATTCTGTTCGCATTCGTTCACTTTAAAGTCACCAGTGATAAGGACACCTGACGCTCAGAAGAAAGAAACTTGTCAGACCCCCACTGACGATCCTCTCACTTGCGATTCTGCTCAATTGGCCAGCATCATCTGTAGTTTACCTTCAAACAGGTAAACAAAATGGCCGTCCAGTGATGGCAAAGGTACCGCTTCAGGAGTAGTCAGCAGCAAACTTGACATGGCAGTGCCCACCGCATAAGCAGGGCCTGTTAAGGCAATTCGAGAGTGATAGAGAGAGAGAGAGAGAGAGAGAAAAGAGAAAAGAGAGTGAGATACTTTCAGAAGGGGTGGAGCCTGTGAAGGAATGAGCGAGACAGAGAAAGAGAAAGAGAAAGAAAAGGGTTGGGGGGGAGATAGCTGCCAGGAAAGCTCATTTCAAAGTTGCCATGGATCAAAATGTGATATAAATCACTTCTCCTGCAAACACACACACACACACACACACACACACACTCCCTAGCGGCACACAGAACTACAGGACTACAGACATAAGAGGATTAGCGTGCTGAAAGCACTAACATCAGTTGTCAAGGTTAAAACTAGCTGAATGGACACAATGAGACCGACGGATCAAAATAAGACACAGATACATCTGTGCCACTGTCTGTCACCCGTCAGCAGGTGTTTATGCTGAACAACATGTAAGAGAGGCCAAAACCTGAGTGCCAGACGGGGGAACATATTTAAAGGGAGCCACGCTCAGCAAAATTGTCACATTTATGGTCTGGCATTTCAGATTTAGGAGCATACAGGATGTCCTCCACTGTCAGTGTCATCAAATAAGCTCTTGAGCAGCTGCAGTGCCGATTGGCTGGAAATGCCAACACTTTGCCAATGTACTCAGAATGGCACATGGAGTGAATTTTGGCAAGTTCAACCACATGCTGGGGGGTGCACTGTCGAAGCACTTCACATTCACCACCCTTATAATGTATTACCTTTCTGTGGGAAACACTATGTCAAAGCACATTAGAAGTGCTTTACAGAGACACTGTGAAACTATTACTAGGTATTATCCGTCCATTCATTCATCCATTTTCCTAATCTGCTTAGCCAGGGCAGGATCTATCCCAGGTATCAAAAAAAAAAAAGAACATCCAGACAGGTGATAATTTAATTTGGAGAGATGTTTTAGGGAGAGTCAAGACAGAGAGATAAACAGGAAAGGATAGATAGATAGATAGATAGATAGATAGATAGATAGATAGATAGATAGATAGATAGATAGATAGATAGATAGATAGATAGATAGATAGATAGATAGAGTGAAAGGCACTATATGCTAGATAGATAGATAGATAGATAGATAGATAGATAGATAGATAGATAGATAGATAGATAGATAGATAGATAGATAGATAGATAGAGTGAAAGGCACTATATGCTAGATAGATAGATAGATAGATAGATAGATAGATAGATAGATAGATAGATAGATAGATAGATAGATAGATAGATAGAGTGAAAGGCACTATATGCTAGATAGATAGATAGATAGATAGATAGATAGATAGATAGATAGATAGATAGATAGATAGATAGATAGATAGATAGATAGATAGATAGATAGATAGATAGATAGATAGATAGATAGATAGATAGATAGAAAGGCACTATATAATAGATAGATAGATAGATAGATAGATAGATAGATAGATAGATAGATAGATAGATAGATAGATAGATAGATAGATAGATAGATAGATAGATAGATAGATAGATAGATAGATAGATAGATAGATAGATAGATAGCTGTCAGTCAATTTGTTTTTTGATGGGCAGCATTTAAATTCTTATTTGCCAAAACGTTGGCTTTTCCATGAGATTTTCTGCAGATCCCAGCTGATGCCACTCTCCATATTAAATTTACAGTACCAGAGAAAGATTTTATTGTCCAGCTAACGGGACTCCCCTGATTATTCCTCGCACACGGAGCCCATTAATAAAAATGTGCAACGCAATCTGCCAGCCCCAGAACCATTTAGAAATAACATTGTGCAATATCTCAACAGAAATAAGTCAATAATAACACTGGAGTCTCAAAATGTTTCTTGATTATTATGTTAACGCTCCGGCAGTTTTCCCTTGAATTGTAACAAATCAACACAAGGCAGACTCCAAAACAAAACATGTTTATTTATAAAGGTTCTGACTTCAGAAGAGAGGCAAGCAAATGTTAAGCAATTGCTATTTTTTTAGCAGGGGTGTTCAAAATTGCTGGGATTTCATGATTTTTTTGCAACTTCTAAAAACTGCAAAAACAAAAACAAACAAAAAACAAAACAGCCCTCAGTCACAAGCCTCTTGATCACGTAGTAAATACAGGCAAAGTAAACCAGTTCATTTACTGCAAATTTATCAGGCATCATAACTCTGTTCTTTGGACTCAGTTTTGCAGCCGGGAAAAATTATATGGGTGGCTTCCCCAAACCTTCGCATTGTCTTATGGTCCTTCTTCTTACTATATATATATTGTGAAAAGGCGCTATAGAGATAGGGAGGCACATGTAAAAATAACACAAATTTATTTTCTTCACCTGTGGGGCACGTCATCCCCGTGTCCCACAGGCATTGCACAGTCTCAAAAGCACAAAGTAAATACACCAAAACAAAACACACTGGTCTTCACCACCACTCATCCCAGCAAGCATTATTATTGTTGTTGTTGTTGTTGTTGTTGTTGTTGTTGTTGTTGTTGTTGTTGTTGTTGTTGTTGTTGTTGTTGTTGTTGTCCTCCTCCTCTCAGCACTGGCTCCTGGAGTGGTGGCTTCTGGCTCCTTATATAGCCCACCCAGAAGTGCTACAGGTGATAATTAACCTTAATCAGTCTGCACTTCTGGGTGTGGCTGCTTTCCAGCCCACAGGGGCTTGTTAAGCCATGCAGCGCCCCCTGGTGGTTGCCATGGAGTCCAACAAGGCTGAGCTCCAAAGTCCCATATGCCTGTGGCCCCAATGCAATCCAGGGGGGCTACCACCAAGTGTGCTGAGGGAGGTAGTGTGTAGCCCATGGCTATTCCCCCAGACTAAGTGTTGAAGGGGCATCCTGGCCAGGCATGGGCCCTGGCCATCTGTCACAATATATACATATAAATAAAGTCATATATAAAGTTTGTGAAGCCCTCTCTGCCTGTATAATAATTGACTCCCCTTTCAACAAAAAAGATAACAGTGGTCTGTCTTTCATTTCCTAGGAACATCTGAGTACTGCGGTGTTTTCTGAACAAAGATTTTTAGTGACGCAGTATTTAGTTGTATGAAATTAAATCAAATGTGAAAAACTGGCTGTGCACAAATGTGGGTCCCCTTGTCATTGTGCTGATTTGAATGCCTGTCACTGCTCAATGCTGATTGGTTGATGAGCTCGTTAAGCCTTGAATTTCATAGCCCGCTGTGTCCAATCATGAGATATAAAGGTATTTAAGGTGGTCAATTACAAGTTGTGCTTCCTTCACTTTGACTCTCCTCTGAAGAGTGACAGCATGGGATCCTCAAAGCAACTCTCCAAAGATCTGAAAACAAAGATTGTTGAGTCTCCTGGTTTAGGGGAAGGCTACAAAAAGCCATCTCAGAGGTTTAAACTGTCAGTTTCTGTAACTGTAAGGAATGGAATCATGAAATGGAAGGCCACAGGCACAGTTGCTGTTAAACCAGCAGGTCTGGCAGGTCAAGAAAAATACAGGAGCGGCATATGAGCAGGATTGTGAGAATGGTTACAGACAACCCACAGATCACCTCCAAAGACCTGCAAGAACATCTGGCTGCAGATGGTGTATCTGTACATCGTTCTACAATTCAGCGCAATTTACACAAAGAACATCTGTATGGCAGGGTGATGAGAAAGAAGCCCTTTCTGCACTCACACCACAAACAGTCGCTTGTTGTATGCCAATGCTCATTTAGACAAGACAGATTAATTTGGGAACAAAGTGCTTTGTACTGATGAGACAAAAATTGAGTTATTTGGTCAGAACAAAAAGCGCTTTGCATGGCAGAAGAAGAACACCGCATTCCAAAAGAAACACCTGCTACCTCCTGTCAAATTTGGTGGAGGTTCCATCATGCTGTGGGGCTGTGTGGCTAGTTCAGGGACTGGGGCCCTTGTTAAAGTCGAGGGTCGGATGAGTTCAACCCAATATCAACAAATTCTTCAGGATAATGTTCAAGCATCTGTCACAAAGTTGAAGTTACGCAGGAGTTGGATATTCCAACAGGACAATGACCCAAAACACAGTTCAAAATCTACAAAGGCATTCATGCAGAGGGAGAAGTACAATGTTCTGGAATGGCCGTCACAGTCCACTGACTTGAATATCATCGAAAATCTATGGGATGATTTGAAGCAGGCTGTCCATCAAATTGAACTGAACTGGAGAGATTTTGTATGAAGAATGGTGAACAATACCTCCATCCAGAATCCAGACGCTCATCAAAGGCTATAGGAGGACAGCGTCTAGAAGCTGTTATATAAAAGGAGGCTCAACTAAGTTTTGATGTCATATCTCTGTTGGGGTGCCCACATTTATACACATGTCTAAGTTTGTGATGATGCATATTGCATATTTTCTGTTAATCCAATAAACTTAATGTCACTACTGAAATCCTACTGTCTCCATAAGGCATGTCAGATATTAAAAGGAAGATCAGCCAATGAGAAACAAACATCCAAAGAATTAAGAGGGGGTCCCAAAGTTTTCCATATGACTGTATATGCAAACTTTCACACCACAACAGATATCTCTTACCCTTACGACCAGGGCACCCCATATTTCTGCACGGTTGTTGTTCAGTTCATAAGGGGATGCGGACCAGTGGCAGTCAATCAAGACCCCCAAAGACCATCCCCCAAACTCATTAGACAGTTTATGACTAGTTGGGACACCGCAGTCACAGCGCTCTGGGAGAAGGTATCATCCGATGAACTCACCAACAGACCCAATGAACTGGTGTGGGTGGCTTTCCAAGGGGACTTGTCACTGCGTGCCAGGAGATTGTGTAGATGCTGACATTGCCCATTGCACGTCCTCTTCTGGTAATGCCCAGTGTCAAAAGCTCTGATGGACACCCTTGGACAGAACCTAGAAAAGTCAGTAGCCGGTGACAATCTCTTACTGGGTACTCGCACACTCAAAGCCACCAAGCAGGCATGGCTTGTCATATGTTACATAGAGGATGCCCTTTGGGTGGCCAGGGACTGCCTCATACTGAAAAGGTTAAGGATGAGATTCCAGAACTGCAAGTACTGTACATCCCCAGCCTGGAAGAACAAAAGAAAGGAGAACACTAAATGGAGAAATTCAAATAGACAGAGGGTGGACATGCACACGACACATGGAGTGTGGGTTTCATGGGATGGTGCCAGGGTGTCAGTTCGCTGTGGCTGTAGGACTAACCGCTGCACCACCATGCTACTACATGAATGTATAAGTATGAAACGGATCAGTAAAGCCGGTCATTATTATTTCATTTCCTCAGACATTCCAATATCAGTGTCTGGCAACGAGCGCATGCATTTTGTGGGCCCAGTTCCGGAACAGATGGCAATCTGTCAGCCTGAGATCTTTGTCTGACTGGGGCAATCCCATCTGGCTGTGCACTGAGGCATTTCAGACCCCCTGTCAGGTGCCATATGTGTAAGCACACTCCAAGGCCATCTTGTTGTGTATCGCCGCTTCCCAAGCAGGGGACGCCATTCTGCACTTTAACACATTAGTAAAGCAACGAGCTTTTAATTAGAAGCAAAAACATCAGCAGAGAGCAGGCCGACCGTGGCACAGAGTCCACTTCATTATGTTTCAATTAATGGATCAGAGCAGAGCCCTTGGCCGACGAACCCACCCAGGGATTTCAGTCAGCCGGCCATGCCAGGAAGGCAGGCGGTTGAGGCGCTCAAGACACGTGCTGACAAGCACAAGAAGGGCCAGTCCAGCATGAGCTCATGCACGAGCCGTGTCTTCACCATTGTTTACCGCCAACTTGGGAAATGAGCACACGCTCCGCTGGGACCATCCATACAACATCACGGCCAATAAGATCTGCAAAGAAATTAAACAGAATTCCTTACGTTCTTGGCCTACATCTGTCTTGCACAACCGCTTGGCTGGACATTTCAGCCCAAAAATATAAGCAAGAGAAAAGCATGGCCCTCACTCACAAGCCTCTTGATTGCTTTGAAAATACAGGTAATATGAACCGGTTCATTTTTTGTGAGTATGTTAGATAGATAGATAGATAGATAGATAGATAGATAGATAGATAGATAGATAGATAGATAGATAGATAGATAGATAGATAGATAGATAGATAGATAGATAGATAGATAGATAGATAGATAGATAGATAGATGTGAAAGGCACTATATAATAGATAGATAGATAGATAGATAGATAGATAGATAGATAGATAGATAGATAGATAGATAGATAGATAGATAGATAGATAGATAGATAGATAGATAGATAGATAGATAGATAGATAGATACTTTATTAATCCCAAGGCGAAATTCACAGTTGTTCATTATAGCTCATTTATTTTTGACTGCTTATTTAGACAAACCTTTTAGGCCCTTTAAAACATTAGGTGCAAACGAGGAGGCCAATTAGCATTAAGGTGACACAAAGGGGCAAGTTTCACCCATGATGATGTTAAAGAAGAGCTTCAAGAAAAGAGACATAGCCCACACTCACAAGCCTCTCGATCGCTTTGAAAATTGAAGTAATTGAACCAGTTCATTTACTGTGAATATGTTGGCCATTACTGCTCACTTCATTCAGCCACTAATTTACCCAAATCTTTAAGACATGAGGTGCAAATAAAAGGCTGATTAATATTAGGGTGACATGGCTGGACTTGTTTGACTCAAGAAGAAAAGGAGGATTAGAGGAAGAAAAAGGGGCTTAAAAATGAAAACCATAGCCCACACTCACAAGCCCCTTGATCGCTTTGAAATACAGGCCAAAGTGAACTGGTTCATTTACTTTGAAAATGTCAGATACTTCATTTGGATGTTTACTTAGCCAAACTCTTACAGCCTTTAATGTTGACATAAAAGAACATGTCTGGATTATGATGAAGTTGAAAATGGCTTTAAAGAAAAGGGGCTGAAATTAAGATAAAGAGGCTTAAAAACGATAACACTAGACCACATTTACAAGCCTCTTAGTTCATTTGGAAATACAGGCAATGTAGACCGGTTCAATTACGTGTGAATATTTTGCTTAGTTAAGGTCACCAAATTCTTCTACTTATGCATCCAAAACCTTTTGGCCTCTAAGATATTGGTGTGCAAATCAAGGTGCCAAAGGAAGGTGATAAATGTTAGAGTGTCAAAAGTGGACCTGATTGACTCATGATGGTGATAAAAAGAGCCTCAAGAAAATAAAGGTGCCTAAAAAAAGAAACTATAGCCCACTTTCATAATCCTCTTGATCGCTTTGAAAATGCAGGCAATGTAAATTGGTTTGTTTACTGCAAGTACATCAGTTGTTATAAATGACTATATTAGGCCACTAATTTAGCCAAATGTCTTGAGAGGTCTAAATAATGCTAGAGTGAAAGAAGTGGACATGATTGACCTGTGATGGGGATTTAACAGGCTTAACAGTCAAAGGGTCTTAAATGAAAAGGAAAAAGGATAATAGCTGAAAATCATAGCCTACACTCACAAGCCTCTTCATTAAAATGAAATGCAGTGAATTTAAATTTGTTCACTTATTGTGACTGTCTTGGACAATTTATTTCAGTACTTTCTGCCACTTATGTAACCAAATCCTTTATGGCTGTACAATGTCTGTGTGCAACACAAGATGCAAACAGGGAGATTGATTAATCTAATAGTGACATAAATGGGCATGATTGACCTACATTGGAGTTAAAAAGAGCACCAGAGAAAAGGGGTCATAAAGAAGGAGAAGAGTCTTACAAATAAAAAACCATAGCCCATACTCACAAGCTTCGTAATCACTACAAGAACTAAATGGAAGCAAAGGGGCTTCAAAAAGTGAAAGCCATAGCCCATTCTCATGAGCCTCTTGATCTTTTTGTAAATACAGGCAATGTACGCCAGTTCATTAAATGTGAATATGTTGGGCAAAGAAAAGGTGCCCTTCGCTCACAATCCTCTCAATCACTTTGAAAATGCCTGCAATGTAAGTAAATGCATCGTTGTCACTGACACTGCAACCTTCAGCCCCAAGGGCTTGTGTGGGGTGGCACCTTCTCCCTGGATCTGTATGAATTGTGCCTGTTTGCAATAATGAGCAGCAGGGAAACAGAACCACAGCAGACAATGATTACTTCAGCCACTATTCATGGGGGCTTGCTTATTTATTTATTTATTCACGATTTATTTTGTTAACCAGACAGTCACATAAATAAACTTTGTGAGTCTTAGGGGTCACAGAGAATGCCTCCAGAATATGAACTACACCTTCAGACAAGTGGTGGCTCACCTCCCATTGTGGTGGTCTCCTCTCCAGCACATGGATTCTTATGCTTCTGACTGCTGGTGCCTCCTCACAATCCTCTTCGTACTCAGCTTGTCCTAACTCCCACCAACCGGGCAACTTCTCCTTGACCTGTCCTCCAACATATAGAAACTCTCCTGGGGGGTCTCTCCTCACACAGACTCTTGCCAGACCATCTTGTAATCGCAACACTCCTGTTTAGGGTTCATTGCTTTCCCACTCCCCCCTTAAAATTTGCTGTATATGAAGCAGGACTCCTCTGGAAAGGTCACTGTCACTGTCACTCACAGGGTGATGGCTCCACCCTGTGAGTGGGGGCTTGGCGGTCTTTTGGAACTCTTGCAGATTTAGTTTTATGCCCACCTAACTGGAGTTTTATTTTTTCTGTCCTCCTGGCCACTCAACCTTCCCTTTTTCTTTGTTACATAAAGTAGAATATTAGATTGACAATTCGGGTTTACTTATGTTTTATACGTTAACGTCCTTCTCATGTCATCTTATAAAGCACTTGGAGGTACAAAGCTTGAAAGAAAACGAGTCACAGACATAAATACTGTTGTTGATGTTGTTGTTGTTGATGTTATTATTGTTGTTATTGTTGTTGCTGTTCCTGTGGTTGTTGTTGTTATTGTTGTTACTGTTGTTGTTAATGTTGTTGTTGTAATTGCTGTTGTTGTTGCTATTGTTGTTGCTGTTGCTGCTGTTGTTGTTATTGTTGTTGATGTTGTTACTGTTGTTGTTAATGTTGTTGTTGTAATTGCTGCTGTTGTTGTTGTTGTTATTGTTGTTGTTGTTGCTATTGTTGTTGTTGTTATTGTTAATGTTGTTGTTATTGCTGTTGTTGTTGTTGTTATTGTTGTTGTTATTGTTAATGTTGTTGTTATTGCTGTTGTTGTTATTGTTGTTGTTGTTATTGTTGTTGTTGCTGTTATTGTTGTTGTTATTGTTAATGTTGTTATTGCTGTTGTTGTTGTTGTTGTTATTGATGTTGTTGTTATTGTTGTTGTTGTTGTTATTGTTAATGTTGTTGTTATTGCTGTTGTTGTTGTTGCTGTTGTTGTTATTGTTGCTTTTTATTGTTGTTGCTGTTGTTGCTTCTATTGTTGTTATTGTTGTTGCGGTTGTTTGTTATTGTTGTTGTTTTTTGTTCTTGTTTCTGTTGTTGTTATTGTTGTTGTTGTTGTTGCTGTTGTTGTTATTGTTGTTGTTGTTGATGCTGTTGTTGTTATTGTTGTTTTTGTTGCTGTTGTTGTTGTTATTGTTTTTGTTGTTGTTGCTGTTGTTGTTATTGTTGTTGCTGTTGTTGTTATTGTTGTTGTTATTGTTGTTGTTGTTGCTGTTGTTGTTGTTATTGTTTTTGTTGTTGTTGCTGTTGTTGTTATTGTTGTTGTTGTTGATGCTGTTGTTGTTATTGTTATTATTGTTGTTGCTGTTGTTGTTATTGTTTTTGTTGTTGATGCTGTTGTTATTGTTATTGTTATTATTGTTGTTGCGGTTGTTATTGTTGTTATTATTGTTGTTGATGCTGTTGTTGTTATTGTTATTGCTGTTGTTGTTGTTATTGTTGTTGTTGCTGTTGTTGTTGTTTTATTGTTGTTGATGTTGTTGTTGTTGTTTTATTGTTGTTGTTGTTGTTGTTGTTGAAGGTGAGTAACTTCACTGACCACCGCAGGTAGCTGGACCACGCCATCTGTTAGAGTTTTCAGCTCACCACGTCAGTCCCTTTAATCCACACTTTGCCTTTTGCACTGCAGACTTCTAGGGAGCTGGTGGCTTCACGACAGACGGGGAGTGACAGAGGGTGTTAAGGCGCTATATAGAATGAATCCAATTGCAGACAGACACATTACAACGATGAAGATCCATCAGCTGCACTGAACACGAATGCTAAACGAGCCTTTCGTTGAGGATCGTGCCAGGATACAAAATGACATGACCTCAGCTCTGGGTCAAAATGTCCTTAAGAAAAAAACACAAAAGAAATGAGAAAAACAGCTTGTGGGCCAAGAAAATTCTTGAGTAATGAGTCTGAGATACACGAGAGCAGGAGGTCCTGACGGCTCCCTGTGGGGACTGCGCTGTAGCCGGCCAGAGCATTTCAGGGTGTGTTTCACTTCGTCACGCATGAGGGGCTGCAAAATGAACAACAAAACAGACCCTCATTATGATTATGATGATTATTATTGGTGTGTGTGTGTGTGTGTGACCTCTAGGGGGAGCGCTGACCACTGCCATAAGAAATGACGCTCTAGCCGTCCCATTTTAATAATTCAGATGACGTCTGTGTTTCTGTTTAGACACTTGTGGAGGTACGGCTTTATTTAAAGTACCCCTCATGACCCCCAGGGGGCACTGGTCACACCATTAGCCATCCCCTTTTCAGATCTATGAAAGGTTCAGGTTGGTGTTTTTGTTTAAACAAATTTTATTAAAGACACCCATCACAACCTCTGAGGGACTCCGGCCACTGTCTGACACCACAGCCGTTATATTTTAAAGCTCAACGGATTGAAGTTTTTTGTTCTTGTTCTTAAACATTTTTGAACGAGGGTACTGTATATAACGCCACCTCTGGGGGGGCATGTGGACCACTATTGATACCAAAGCCATCTCGTTTTCAAATTCATCAGATGTAATATTTTAGCCTCTCTCTTAACGATGCAAAAAGCGAAACCGAGGCAAGTGAAAAGAATTTACATCATGACATTACATCTTGTTTTCCTGATTGTAAAAATGAATGACTTGTCTGGAAATTTGTAATTACGATTATTTAGCTCACATGAAGAAATCTGCTCAAGTAAATTTTGCATTAACTCATTGGCAGACTTTTTGCTAAATTGACGCAATACAACTCCAACTTAAAGTTTCTTTGTCTACTTTCTGCGCGTGTTGCTTTGTCAGTGTAAACACTTGTTAAATAAGATTCCTGCCACAGCCTCTAGGGGGCGCACTGACTGCTAGTAGACACTGTAGGCGTCCCATTTGAAAAACTCCACAGATTTGAATTTGTTGTTGTTTAGTTTAAAAAAAAATCGTGTGTGTCCATTTTGATTTAAGTCACATCAGAACCTCTAGGGGCGCTATGACCCCAAATAACACCATAGCCATTCCATTTGACAGTTTAACAGATGTTCATGTTTTGAGGTTTCTGCTGAAATACACTTTTTATATAAGATACCTGTCACAGCCTCTAGGGGGAGCAATGACTGCTATTACACACTGTAGTCGTCCCGTTTGAAATCTCCACAGGTTTAAGTTTAAAATAAATTGCATACACCTGTTTTTATTGAAGACACATCAGAACCTCTAGGTGGCGCCCTGAGCAAAATTAACACCATAGACATTCCGTTTAAAAACTCAACAGATGTTATGTTTTGATTTTATGTATTATTTGTTAATATTTACATAAAAAACACATATCCAGAGCTCTAGGGGGCACTTTGACGCCAATTAACACCTTAGACATTCTGTCTGACAGTTCAACAGATTTTAATGTTTTGAAGTTTCTGCTGAAATACAGTTTTTATAGAAGATACCTGTTACACCCCCTAGGGGGCACACTGACTTGCTATTAGACACTGTACTCGTCCCATTTGGAAAACTCCACAGATTTTAGTTTAAAAAAAAATGAATACACCTGTTTATATTGAAGACACATCAGAACCTCTAGGGGGCGCTCCAAGCACAATTAACACCTTAGGCATTCCGTTTTAAAACTCAACAGATGTTATGTTTTGATTTTATTAATTGTTTGTTAATATTCACATATAAAACACATATCAGAGCCTCTAGGTGGCACTTTGACCTTAGACATTCCGTTTTGACAGTTCAACAGATGTTCATGTTTTGAGGTTTCTGCTGAACTATAGTTTTTATATAAGATACCTGTCACAGCCTCTAGGGGGCGCACTGACTGCTATTAGACACTGTAGTCGTCCCATTCGAAAACTCCACAGATCTGAATTTTTTGTTGTTTAGTTTTTTAAAAATTTCATGTGTTCATTTTTGTTTCAGTCACATCAGAACCTCTAGGTGGCGCTCTGACCATCATAGCCATTCTGTTTGACAGTTCAACAGATGTTAACGTTTTGAAGTTTCTGCTGAAATACAGCTTTTATATAAGATACCTGGGTGGCACAGTGGCGCAGTGGTAGCACTGCTGCCTCGCAGTTAGGAGACCTGGGTTCACTTCCCTTGTCCTCCCTGCGTGGAGTTTGCATGTTCTCCCCGTGTCTGCGTGGGTTTTCTCCGGGCGCTCCGGTTTCCTCCCACAGTCCAAAGACATGCTGGTTAGGTGGATTGGTGATTCTAAATTGGCCCTAGTGTGTGCTGGGTGTGTGGGTGTGTTTGTGTGTGTCCTGCGGTGGGTTGGCACCCTGCCCGGGATTGATTCCTGCCTTGTGCCCTGTGTTGGCTGGGATTGGCTCCAGCAGACCCCCGTGACCCTGTGTTCGGATTCAACAGGTTGGAAAATGGATGGATGGATGGATGGATCCCTGTCACAGCCTCTAGGGGGCGTGCTGACTGCTATTAAACACTGTAGTGGTCCCATTTGAAAACTCCACAGGTTTAAGTTTAAAATAAATTGTGTACGCCTGTTTTTATTGAAGACGCATCAGAACCTCTAGGGGGCGCTCCAAGCACAATTAACACCTTAGACATTCCATTTAAAAACTCAACAGATGTTATGTTTTGATTTTATTTGTTGTTTGTTAATATTTACATATTAAACACATATCCGAACCTCTAGGGGGCGCTCTGGCCCCAATTAACACCTTAGACATTCCATTTTAAAGGTCAACAGATGTTCATGTTTTGAGGTTTCTGCTGATATATAGTTTTTATATAAGATACCTGTCACAGCCTCTAGGGGGCGCACTGACTGCTATTACACACTGTAGTCGTCCCATTTGAAAAACTCCACAGATTTTAGTTTAAAAAAAATTGCATACACCTGTTTTTATTGACCTGCGGTGGGTTGGCACCCTGCCCAGGATTGGTTCCTGCCTTGTGCCCTGTGTTGGCTGGGATTGGCTCCAGCAGACCCCCGTGACCCTGTGTTCGGATTCAGCGGGTTGGAAAATGGATGGATGGATGTTTTTATTGAAGACACATCAGAGCCTCTAGGGGGCGCTCCGAGCACAATTAACACCATAGACATTCCATTTTAAAACTCATCAGATGTTATGTTTTGATTTTATGTAGTATTTGTTAATATTTACATATGAAACACATATCCAGAGCTCTAGGGGCCGCTTTGACCCCAATTAACACCTTAGACATTATGTTTGACAGTTCAACAGATGTTCATGTTTTGATGTTTCTGCTGAAATACAGTTTTTATATAAGATACCTGTCACAGCCTCTAGGGGGCGCACTCACCACTATCTGCCAACATAGACACTCCATTGTTGAATAGAGCAACAATTTGGATTTGTAAGGGTGGATTGTTCTGCTTTCTTTTCTTTGAATTATTTGCATTTTTAAATTATTATTATTATTATCATTATTATTATTTAGAGTATTATAGTTATTTAGTGTTTTCATGTGTAATAGAGGCTTGTTTCACCTTTTTAACTCATTAGGAGTTTTCTTAGTTTTTTTTTTTTGTTCGTCTTTGCTTATTACAAACTAGCCGTCCCCCGTGGCTCCGCCCACATAATAGTAAAACAGGACAAACTTTAAAAATCAATTAAAAAAAATGTAATTCTGGCCAAGCAGAAGGTAGGTACGCTCCCACGTGAAATGTTGGCACTGTATCTGATCGTGTTCAGCTCTGACGGGAGAGCGTTCCCTGTGTGCGGAGAAGAGCAGGTGGCCGTGATATCTCTGACCTTCTAAAACACACGTTACCCTGATTTCTCTCAAAAATGTCAAAACTTACTGCTTAACAGTCTGGAGATGATGATGTCTGCTGAACAAACAGGCATCGCTAGCTAAGTGGAGGCAAGGTGCGCTCCAACAGGTGGCGTGGCGAGAACTTGAGCGACCCGAACGGAGGCTGGTGTGTGGGTAAGGGCCCCCCCCCCCCACCCCTGCTTACTCCTGAGGTCCCGCCTCCCCCAACAGCCCACAGTGTCTGTCTCGGATTCACGGAAATAAATTGGTGCCACAACCGAACTGTGATACTTAGCGAAATGAGAGAATTCTCAAAATCAACCGGAATGTTCAAGCAAATTAAATCTAAATCCGTTAAGTAGTTCTCTTGTGAAAAGCAGACAGACAGACAGACATCGGATTTTGTACATACATATATTAACTAGCTGCCCCATTTGGCTCCACTCACGTAGTTGTGAACTTTAAAAAATCATGAAAAAAAAAATAAAATGCAATTTTGGCCAAGTGGAGGCAAGGTGCGCTCCAACATGTGGCGAGAGGTTAGAACGACTTGAACAGAGGCGAGTGAGTGAGTGAGTGAGTGAGTGAGTGAGTGAGGCCCCGCCCAGCTCCCCACTCCTGAAGGCCCCGCCCACTTCCCCCTCCCCTCGGCCCTCAGCCTCTCTCTCTTGGATTTGCATGAATAAATCGGTGCTGCAACCGAACTGTGATGCTTAAAGCGTGATGAGAGAAGTCACAGAATCAACCGGAATGTTCAAGCAAATTATAGAAAAATAAACCCGATCTAAATCCATTAAGTAGTTCTCTCATTCGCTAGCTAAGCAGAGGTAAGTAACGCCCTGAGACTGGCACATGACTGAGGAAGGCCCCGCCCCAGCTCTCTACTCCTGAGGCCCCGCCCACTTCCCCCTCCCTTCGGCCCACAGCGTCTCTCTCTCTCTCTCTCTCTCTGTCGGATTCACCCAAATAAATTGGTGCCACAACCAATCACTGATGTACAGGATGGTATAACAGAAGTGAGCTGAGCTTACTGTTTTAGCCTGTAGGGGGCGCTGTGGGAGGATCACGGCACTCAGTCTCGTCCAGATTGGTGAGACAGCAGCAGACTTTATAAATGAACAAAAGAACATAAGAAATTGGACAGATGAGAGGAGACTATTCAGTCCATCAAACCTGTTTGTTTAGCTAATAGCTAAGCTTCTCCAAACTCTCACTGATGTAAAGGGGATATAAACGGCAGAAATGAGCTGAGCTTACTGTTTGAACCTGTAGAGGGCGCTGTGGGAGGATCACGGCACTGAGTCTCGTCCAGTTTGGTGAGACAGCAGCTGACTTTTCAGATGAAGTGCTCACTGATGGACAGAAGGGTTATAACTGGCAGAAGTGATTTGGACTTGATGTTGTAAACTGTAGGGGGCCCAATGGGTGGTCCCTGCAGTGAGTTGAGTCCATAGCAGGGTTGTAGGGGCTGACGTTTTAGATGAAATGGTTACTGATGAACAGGCAGATTGAGTTGAGCTTACTGTTTAAACATGGGAAAGGAGCAATTTAAATAATTAGTATAGTTGTCATTATTATTATTATTATTATTATTATTATTATTATTATTATTATTATTATTATTATAACCTGTAGAGGGCGCTGTTGGGCAATCACTGCACTGAGTCTCGTCCAGTTTGGTGAGGCAGTGGCTGACTTTTCAGATGAAGTGCTCACTGATGGACAGGGGGTATCATGGCAGAGGTCAGATGGGCTTACTCTTGTGATGGCATAGGGGGCGCTGTGAGCCCATTGAAGTGCAGGTGGTGTGGCTGCTGGACAGGCAGGTCTAATGGTTACATCTAAATGGGATTACTCTTCCATCCTGCAGGGGGCACTGTGTGTAGATCACTGCAGTGAGTCCATAGCAGTGAGACAGAGCGGATACCAATTTATAATGAAATGCTCACAGATGCATGGGGGTCTATAATGACCAAAGGAAGCTGAGCGTACTGTTTTCACCTGTAGAGGGCGCTGTGAGAGGATCCCTGCAGTGAGAAAGTGGCTGACTTTTTAAATTAAATGTTCACTGATGGAACAGGCAGCAGTGAGTTGGGCTTGCTGTTGTACCCCTGCAGGGTGGTCTTTGGGTGAGGGGGTCACCAGATTAAGTCCAGTCCACAGCAGTGTAGTAATGGCTGTCTTTTGAGATGAAGTGCTCCCTGATGGACAGAATGCTATAATGGCAGTGGTCACCTGAGTTTAATGTTTTGTCACGTAGAGGGTGCTGTTGAGAGGATCACTGCAGTAAGTCCAGTCTACATTACCAAGACTGCGGCTGACTTTTTAGTTGAAATGCTTACTGCTGGACAGGCTGGCAGAGGTAGTAGAAGTAAAGTTGGACTTGCTGTTGTAACCTGCAGGGGGCGCAATGGGAGGATCACTGGAGTGACTCAAGTCCATAGCAGTGAGACAGAGTAGCTACCATTTTCAAGTAAATGCTCACCAATGCACAGGATGGTATAATAGAAGAAGTGAGCTGAGCTTACTGATTTAACCTGTAGGGGGCGCTGTTGTCCATAGCAGGGTTGTAGGGGCTGACGTTTTAGATGAAACGGTTACTGATGAACAGGCAGATTGAGTTGAGCGTACTGTTTAAACATGGGAAAGGAGCAATTTAAATAATTAGTAGAGTTGTCATTATTATTATTGTTATTATTATTATAACCTGTAGAGGGCGCTGTTGGGCAATCACTGCACTGAGTCTCGTCCAGTTTGGTGAGGCAGCGGCTGACCTTTCAGATGAAGTGCTCACTGATGGACAGGGGGGGTATCATGGCAGAGATCAGATGGGTTTACTCTTGTGATGGCATAGGGGGCACTGTGAGCCCATTGAAAGGTGAGTCAGAGCAGCTACCATTTTTTAATGAAATGCTCACCGGTGCATGGGGGTCTATAATGACCAAAGGGAGCTGAGCGTACTGTTTTCACCTGTAGAGGGCGCTGTGAGAGGATCCCTGCAGAGAGAAAGCGGCCGACTTTTTAAATTAAATCTTCACTAATGGGCAAAGAGTAATAAAGGCGAGAGTGAGCTGGGCTTGCTGTTGTACCCCTGCAGGGTGGTCTTTGAGTGAGGGGTCACCATGTTGAGCCCAGTCCACAGCAGTGTAGTGATGGCTGACTTTTGAGATGAAGTACTCAATGATGGACAGACTCCTGTAATGGCGTTGGTCACATGAGCTTAATGTTTTGTCACGTAGGGGGCGCTGTGGGAGGATCACTGCATTGAGAAAGCGGCCGACTTTTAAAATGAAATCTTCACTGATGGGCAGGAAGTAATAAAGACGGAAGTGAGTCGGGCTTGCTGTTGTACCCCTGCAGGGTGGTCTTTGGATGAGGGGTCACCACAGCACTGTAGTGATGGCTGACTTTTGAGATGAAGAGCTCACTGATGGACTGAATGCTCTAATGGTGTTGGTGACCTGAGGCTAATGCTTTCTCACGTAGTGGGCTCTGGGGGCGCAGTCCAAACTGGTGAGACAGCGGCCGACTTTTTAAATGAAACACTCCCTGAAGGACAGCAGGGTACGAATGCCAGAAGTGACCCTTCTCTGCAGTTTTATAGTGGCCTGTAGGGGGCGCTCATCCTCTGACTCCAAAGCCAAAACCAAAGCACACAAAATATGCCAATAGGGTCTTAAATGTGAAGAGTCCAGGGAGGTCTTCACTTGCACATGCATGTTCTCCACTGATCCCAGCTGATCCTCAAGGTGGTTCCGTGGAGCACTGGACCGTACGCCTCAGATACACGCCACATTTGATGTCATCTCTGGTGACATGGGAATGCAAGGGAAGCAACTCTTTACTTTGGGAAAATAATCTTGGCCTTGGGAAGGGACCCCGGCGGTCTCATTCTATATGCTTTCAGGAGGGATGCTAGGAAGTGAGGTGAGGAACCTGGGGGAGGACATCTGTCAGGGGAACTCCAGTGGAGATGAAGTGTCACTCTTCTTCTTCTCCTCCTCCTCCATCAGGTTTGCTTGCTTTTCATCTGTTGGTCTCTGAGTGAGGCACGAAGCGGTCGCAGCTGTAAAAACACAAACCCGTAGCGGTCAGGATTCCTTCACCTCAGGAACACAGAAGGCGGTGAGTAACACTTCCATGTCAGCGGGTGGCGCCGTTCTGGGAGCTCTCCACATCAGCCCATAATGGATGAATTCATTGGGATCTCCTACCAACCGCGAGAAGACACTAAAAGGAGAAGTTCCTCAGGTGGGAGCCCTCCGCCCGCTGCTGTTGCTCGTCTTCATAAATGATGTCATCGAGACCCCCCCAACAGTGGGTGTTGATGGGGATATCTGTGCTGACATCCTGGTACTTTGGTGTGCAGAGAATCATCTGACAGCCACCAGTTATGGCCTTCAAGTGGGCCTAAATATTAATGGGGGAACTGGATGAAGATGCGGCTCAATAGATAGATAGATATGTGAAAGGCACTATACGATAGATAGATAGATAGATAGATAGATAGATAGATAGATAGATAGATAGATAGATAGATAGATAGATAGATAGATAGATAGATAGATAGATAGATAGATAGATAGATAGATAGATAGATATGAAAGGCACTATATGATGCAGGTATACAGACAGACAATAACTTTGTATAATGTTAACGTTTACCCCCCCCCCCCCCCCCCAGTGGTATTGAAGAGTCCCATAGTGTGATGGATGAACGATCTCCTCAGTCTGTCAGTGGAGCAGGACGGTGACAGCAGTCTGTCGCTGAAGCTGCTCCTCTGTCTGGAGATGATCCTGTTCAGTGGATGCAGTGGATTCTCCATGATTGATAGGAGTCTGCTCAGCGCCCGTTGCTCCGTCAAACTGTCCAGCTCCGTGCCTACAATACGAGCAACTCCTTTGGTCTTCAGCTTGTCCACCAAAGAACAGAAGACCACTCTGAAAATCAATGGGTCTGCACTACTAGCAGAGGACAACTTCATCTACCGTGGTGTCATCTGAGGCAAGTGACTCAACTGGAAGTGACGTCGGAGTCAAGGTGTGAAGAAGATGGCTGCCACAAATAGGGGGTGAAGTCGCCAATCACCTCAAGAAGCGGTAGACTGGCACAGCCAGGCCAGTCATGGAGTATGGGGGGAGGGGGTGCAGCAGCCAAGATGGCAAAGGGCAGAATCCTGCAACCAGACTCATCAGTGGAGCCAATGAAGTGCATGCCAGTACAAGAACTGAAGACCATCATGGGGTTGGAACCTCTTGAGGCACAAAGCTGGTCATCCAAGCCACCAATAATAATAATAATAATAATAACAATAATAATGCCACCATCAAGAGAGAAATGGAGAGAGCAAACCAGATGAACAATTTTTTAACAGGTTTGACCATCCTAACCCAATCTCACCTCGGAGTACTACACCCTCCGCCCATCCAGCATAGGTGAGAGTTTCCCCCCACCCAAAATGACAGCAGCGCAGTAAGCAGAGAGCTGAGGAGACTTCGTGCCAGCAAAGCAGCGGGTCCAGATGGAGTATCGCCACGACTGCTGAAGGCCTGTGTGTTGGAGCTGGGGAGTCCTCTACAGCACATTTTCAACCTGAGCCTGGAACAGGGGAGAGTCCTGAGGCTTTGGAAAACATCTTGTATCACCCCAGTCCCAAAGGTATCACATCCTAGTGAGCTGAATGACTTCCGGCCTGTTGCTCTGACATCACATGTGATGAAGACCATGGAGAGGCTGCTGCTTCACCACCTGAGGCCACAGGTCCATCATGCCCTTGACCCTCTGCAGTTCACATACCAGTAGAAGGTGGGAGCGGAGGATACCATCATCTACATGCTACACTGATCACTCTCCCACTTGGACAGAGGCAGTGGTGCTGTAAGAATTATGTTTCTGGACTTCTCATACCTGGTAGCATGGATCGTGGACTATCTTACAGACAGACCTCAGTATGTTTATTTCAGGAACTGCAGGTCTGACATTGTGGTCAGCAGCACAGGAGCACCACAGCGGACTGTACTTTCTCTGGTCCTGTTCAGCCTATATACATCGGACTTCCAGTAAAACTCGGAGTCCTGCCACATGCAAAGGTTCACTGACGACACTGCTATCGTGGGCTGCATCAGGAGTGGGCAGGAGGAGGAGTATAGGAACCTCATCAAGGACTTTGTTAAATGGTGCGACTCAAACCACCTACACCTGAACACCAGCAAAACCAAAGAGCTGGTGGTGGATTTTAGGAAGACCAGGCCTCTCATGGACCCCGTGATCATCTGAGGTGACTGTGTGCAGAGGGTGCAGACCTATAAATACCTGGGAGTGCAGCTGGATGATAAATTAGACTGGACTGCCAATACTGATGCTCTGTGCAAGAGAGGACAGAGCCGACTATACTTCCTTAGAAGGCTGGCGTCCTTCAACATCTGCAATAAGATGCTGCAGATGTTCTATCAGATGGTTGTGGCGAGCGCCCTCTTGTATGCAGTGGTGTGCTGGGGAGGCAGCATAACGAAGAGGGACACCTCACGCCTGGACAAACTGGTGATCAAGACAGGCTCTATTGTAGGCATGGAGCTGGACAGTTTGACATCTGTGGCAGAGCGACGGGCGCTGAGCAGACTCCTGTCAATTATGGAGAATCCACTGCATCCACTGAATGGGATCATCTCCAGACAGAGGAGCAGCTTCAGTGACAGACTGCTGTCACCGTCCTGCTCCACTGACAGACTGAGGAGATCATTCATCCATCACACTATGCGACTCTTCAATTCCACCGGCGGGGTAAACGTTAACATTATACAAAGTTATTGTCTGTCTGTATACCTGCATTGTTATCAATCTTTAATTTAATATTGTTATTATCAGTATGCTGCTGCTGGAGTATGGGAATTAATAAAGTATCTATCTATCTATCTATCTATCTATCTATCTATCTATCTATCTATCTATCTATCTATCTATCTATCTATCTATCTATCTATCTATCATATAGTGCCTTTCATATCTATCTAATAGATATATATCTAATAGCAATAATAATAATTGCAACAACAACAACAACAACAACAATAATAATAATAATAATAATAATAATAATAATAATAATAATAATGACCACCATTGCCATTATAGCATTCTGTCCATCAGTAAGCACTTCATCTCCAAAGTCAGCCATTACTACCCTGCACCTATTGGTGTATTTTGTGTACCTTGGTTTTGGCTTTGGAGTCAGAGGATGAGCGCCCCGTACAGGCCACTAAAAAACTGCAGGGAAGGGTCACTTCTAGAATTCATACCCGACTGACCCAACGCCATTACAGGAGTCTGTCCATCATTGAGTACTTCATCTCAAAAGTCAGCCATCACTACACTGCTGTGGACTGGACTCAAAGTGGTGACCCCTCACTCAAAGACCATCCTACAGAATTACACCAGCAAGCCCAACTCACTCACATCAGTGAACATTTAATTTAAAATGTTGGCTTCTTTCTCACTGTAGTGATCCTCTCACAGCGCCCTCTACAGGTTAAAACAGTACGCTCATCTCCCTTTGGTCATTATAGACCCCCATGCATCTGTAAGCATTTCATTTTAAATGGTAGCCGCTCTGTCTCACTGCTATGGACTCACTGCAGTGATCTTCACACAGTGCCCCCTGCAGGATGGAAGAGTAATCCCAGTTAGATGTAACCATTAGACCTGCCCATCCAGCAGCCACACCACCTGCACTTCAGAGCAGGTCATCCACCTGAAGCTCAGCATGTTCAGGCTCAGCCAGCACTTGGATGGGAGACCATCTTAGGCAACGTTGGGGTTGCCTCACCAACATCTCTTTCACCAGGGGGCGCTTACCCTGTGGCCTGTGTGTGGATCCCAATGCCCCAGTGCAGTGAGACTGTGCTCTAAAGATTGTCACCGTCTTCCAGATGAAATATAAAACTGAGGTCCTGACTCTTTGTGGTCATTAAAGGTCCCTGGGCATTCTTTGAAAAAGCAGGGCATACCCCAATCTCCATTGTGGCTTGGTCATTTAGACCCCCTAATCATGCCCTGACCCTGTTTGGCTAACTAACACTGCCACCCCTTCACCACCTAGCAGCTAATGTGTGCTGAGCATACAGGCGAAAGAATGGCTGCCCTTGGGGGGCACTTTAGTGGGGTTTAAAGTGCCCCCCACTAGAAGCACTCCAATTGTCCTGAAGAGTGATATATAAATGCAATGTCTTCTTCTGCTTCTTCTTCTTCTTCATAATAATAATAAATCATAAATAATAATAAGAAGAAGACATTTAATTTATATAGCGCCTTTCCAATGCTTCTAAAGGCTACCCCGTCAATGACAGGATCAGGTTTGATGTTAGCAGATATCTTGGGCTTAGCTCCCCCTCTGATCTTTCATATTCTTGGCGTTTCATGTAAGTCATATATGTATGGCTGGGGGGATGAAGGGGAGTCAATGGGGGTCCTCCTTTTGGTTTTCCAAGAGTCATACAGGTATGTCAGCTCAAAGAGTGGGGGAGGAGACTTTTGGTGGGCGGGGCGTGGGGTACTATATCGAGGAGCATGGTTTGGATACAAACAATTAGGCCAAATCAAGTCCACTAACACAACACATCAAATGGTGGCACCTGCACCCACTTAAGACCCTGAAGCCCACTCCTAATGAAGGCCCTTGGACAGGATGTATCAGGTAGATTGTAAAAGGAGGAAGTTTCGTCCATCAGGTAAGAATCCATGAATGAAGGCATCAAGTCACCCTGGACCATGAAGTACCTTGAGAATCCTTTATGGAGTAAAGCCAGCGGGCCCCCGATACACTGCAACATTACTGGCTTTGCCCAGAAGGATTCCCACAGTATTGCTGAGAAGATGTCCTATCCCATGGAATCCACGCTCAACAGCTGCCATCAACACAAATGGACTCACGTCTACACAGATTACTCTACTGATGGTGGAGATCAGAATCTTCATCAGGTGCCCAGATGACGCTGTTGGGTACTCTACTCCATCCACTGCCAGGTTGAAGTCATGCCCAACCAGACTGGTTGCAGCCCATGTCAAGAAGAGCCTGGACATCTTTTTCTTTCTAAATGCCCCTTAGTTAAAGAACTACCCATCTCCCTGTGCACCAAGGGTCTGTCTTCTTCACCAGCACACAGGGTAGACTCCCAGGACCGCACATCTCAATGCCCCACCCTTGGAGTATCTGGGACCTACACAAAGAAGAGCCGAAGGAAGGTTCTAGAAAGTGGTGGGCCAGCTCAGCATACTGTTGTTGTGAGATGGCATTAGTCAACATGGTAAGAAGGAGGAGGAGGTGAGGCCTCAAAAGAGGTCATAAAGCAGGCCAGCCCAGAAGAAGAGGCTCACCCAAGCCAGCCTGTCCTTCAACTGCTACCTCTAGGCTTCGGCCTAAAGAGACCTATAAGTGAATTTAAACATACAACAAGTGCAACAAAGTCACAAATATTCCAAACCCTGCCTTATGGGTAGGGGTGTCCACTTCACTCTATGAGGTTTGGGAATTCTCTACTCCTAGATGGGAATCCATTAGATTCAAAGGTTACTTTGCTCTTATGAATTATTTTGTATCATGTTTGAGTCCATCTTGGTTATTTACGATGGCCGCCATTTTGTTTCCCCATCATCGGAGCAGCTTGCGTGTTTTTAGGGGCGTGTCCTTGGAGGTTGTCACCCACGTTAATCATGTGACGGGTGTCAAAGGTCACCCCTATAAGACTTGATCAGCCTCTGTAGACTCCCGGTTTTATGGTTAGTTGTTCTCTCTGCTTGGCTTCTTTTCGGTTTTTGACTCTTGGCTCTCATTTTGGAAGGTCTTACAGGTCTGACGCTTTTCTGACCTGGATTTTAGGGGGGGTCTCTTCTCCTGGCATTCCTACCAAAACACCTGCACTGCTATACCTCCAAATCAGTAGAATAAGGGAGAGAAACCACCAAAACCTCCGGCTGTGATCGAGTGAGTGACGTCACACTGGCGCGATGAAGAGCCACACACAAACATGGCGACGCCTGACATAAATGACGATGGCATCACCATAAAATGTCTTAAATGACCATAAAAAAATGAAAAACATAAAGTGACATGACATGACTTATTATAAAGTAATACACTGTAATGGAACATGATGTCACATGACATGAGGATACTAAAAGTGTATAGGTGGCACATGGGATGGATGGGCATACTGGCAAGGAGTTGGGAGGATGCCCAATGTGAGTGGACAGAAAAGGGAAGCATGTTGTACCCTGATAAAGCTCCCCAAATGGATACCCCAACAAACAGAGAAGATGGTTCCTTATCTGGGGTTTGGTGGGGGGGGGGGCACAGAAAAATGGACATGTGCCACAACCAGAAATATGTGTAGCCTCATCCCTGGCCAGGATAGAAGAGGAGGTCAGGGAAGGACTGTCTCTGCTGGGATTATTAAATGGCAGCGGCCCTCAAATACCTGTACCCATTTGGGAACCAGCAGGGAATGCTGGGAATTGTAGTCAGGCATTGCAGCCCTGCTGGGGTCCTTGGATGCCACATGAGGGTGCTGCAGGGAGATGTGCTCTCTGTTATGTGGGACTTCCGTGTGGCACACGGGTCCTCAATAAAAGGGACCACACTGCCTTATCCAGTCGAGTAAAAAACTGGGAGGAAGATGAGCAGGAGGGAGGAAGGAGAGACAACTTGTGGGTTTTTTGCTTGTTAACACAAGATAAGTATTTGTGAATTAAACAGCCTTTATTTGAACCTGGGACTGTCTGGTGTGTTCATGTTTGGGGTTTGGCACCCCCTAGTGTTCACAAGTGACATGGCATGACCTGTTTTAGTGTCATAAAGTATATAACATGACGTAACAAAACGTGACATAATAACATGATAGCACAGCATGACAGAAAGCGTCATGACATGCCTTATTATAGTGTAATAGACAGTAATGAAACGTGACATGAAAAAACGTAAAATAATCTCAAGCGACATGGCATGACCTGTTGTGGTGTCATAAAGTACGTAACAAAACGTAACACAACATAACATAACAGCATGATAATACAGCATAACAGAGAGGGACATGACAGGGCTTGATGCAATACAATATATAATCATAAATCCTGACATAACATAACATCATATCACATAACACCATGTAATATAAACTAACATGACATAAAGAACATATCAAAGCATATCTTAACAATATAACCATTTACCCACTAACATACAATACATAACATAACAAAGTGAAATGGTGTCACTCGATGTGATGCAATATAACGTAAAGTGACACGACATGACATAGCAAAACAAGACATAAAGTAACGTGACTTAACCTAACAATGTAAGATCAAATAACAACACATACTGTATCAAAACATAATGTAACAACATAAAGAGCTTATCCTAACATAATGTGACATGACATAAAAATGACCTGTCTTAACATAGCATGTTACATATTATAATCTAACTTAACATGACATGCGAAAAAATGTTATGTTATGCTATGTCAAACATGATAACATCATGAAATGTAATATGAGATAACATAACATGAAATGGCTCTATCCACCTAAATGAAAGGTTAAGTGTCTGTCTCTGTGTCTGTCTGTGTGTTTGTCCGGTTGCTATGTCTCTGTTATTCCTACAGATTGTGCAGCACAAACATTTTAGGAACTGAGTGCATTGCAACAGACAGCACATTAAGACTGCTTTATAAGTCCCATACCAAATGGCATATAACAGAAACGTATGTACTACACTTGTAATTCCAACAGATGGCGCATGACAAATATTAACCCCGCTTTATGAATCCGATACCAAATGACATATGACAGAGACATGTGTTTTGCACTTGTAATTCCAACAGATGGCTCATCACAGACATTAACAATGCTTTTTTGAATTCCATACCAAATGGCATAGAACAGAGACATCTAAAGTCACTGCAAACACTAATGGTGAGGTCTGTGCTGGCTGCTAAAATCACAAACCCGTCTTAGACAGGTAAAACAGATAAAAAAATGATCAATACATTAATTTCTTAGTCTTGAAAATAGTCATCATTTCTTTGCCTTTTTAAACTCATATTGCTTTGTATTTGGTGACTGTCAGGTAATTGCAATTGCCAGGAAACTGCATGTGAGAAGACATAAAATGTAAAACGTGGAGGCGTGTTCAGACTTTTATATTGGGAAGAAGGTCAATGGACAGTAGATATCTGAGGTGATACAGTATGAGGATTGTCAGAAGGGGCTGAACACATATCTATCTATTATATTGTGCCTTTTACATCTATCTATCTATCTATCTATCTATCTATCTATCTATCTATCTATCTATCTATCTATCTATCTATCTATCTATCTATCTATCTATCTATCTATCTATCTATCTATCTATTATATAGTGCCTTTCATATCTATCTATCTATCTATCTATCTATCTATCTATCTATCTATCTATCTATCTATCTATCTATCTATCTATCTATCTATCTATCTATCTATCTATCTATTATATAGTGCCTTTCATATCTATCTATCTATCTATCTATCTATCTATCTATCTATCTATCTATCTATCTATCTATCTATCTATCTATCTATCTATCTATCTATCATTTGACACTCCTCTGTAATATAAAAATCAGAGCAGACAGAGGAGAGTTTTGCCCCCTAGTGGCTGAGGTGCTGGCCTGTAAATCATACAGATGATGGGTCCGTGCCCGCTTTAGACAGACTCTGCCCACCAGGGCCCAGAGTGTTTTGAACTGTGCCATTCCATATCAAGCATTATTTGATATCATGTCAGTGTGGCCCCCTAGTGGCTAAGCAGCTCTAATAATAAAGTAAGTCATGGGAGAAGGGTGCTAAGGATAGAGCGGCCAAGCAAGAGGAGCAGAGGAAGGCCTAAGAGAGGGTTTCTGGATGTGGTGAGAGGACATGCAGGTGATGGGTGTGACTGAGCAAGACGAGGACAGGAAGATACGGAAGAAGATGATCAGCTGTGGCAAAGCCTAACGGGAGCAGCCGAAACAAGAAGAAAAAGAAGAAGTCACCAGTCTACTGTGACACTAAGCGAGTGACTAAATCTTCCAGTGCTTACAATGTGGAAGTCATAGTGGAGCACCTCATGGAAGGCGCTATATGACACAAAGACTTCTTGTCTCTCCTTAGATGTATCTGCAGTTGACACTTGGACTCAAGGTTGCCCACATTTTCAAGGAGAACATTTGAGATTTTTGCTAACAGCTGCCATGACTTATTTAATGATGTCATTCTGCTTTTTTGCGATGAGCTAACTGAACGACTTCATCCTCGTGCTGCTCAGGATACGCTGACACACTTCAGTGACATTTTCAACACAAGCCTGTGAATTTGTTCCAAGCCTGCAAAAAAAAATAGACGGAGGTTTTGTCACGATTACCATAACAAAACATGACCTCCATGAGCAGGTACAAGTGACGTTCTGTAAACCTCAGAAGTGACGAGCCTCTAATGGGTGACGAGTCCGCACGGTGAGCCATCACCGGTGGTCTAGCGTGAGGACAGCTCATCAAGGACTGGACTTCCCCAAATTGCCAATGTGTGCGCCTTGGAAATGTGAACAGCTCACGAGCTGGACGACGATGACGAGGATGATGATGATACCAAAAAATGATTAAAGCCGAGAGGCCTGCCAGAATGTGATGTCTGCTGAGGCCTGCTGTAACCATGGAGACGCTGCATTGTATCCAAGCTGCTGGGGGGCGTTGGGTTCAGCGTCGCCGCCACCTGCAGGGTCTTACAGGTCCCACGGGGAGGTGAGGCTTGAGTGTACTTTGGCAGCGGCTCGGAGTGCCTGATGTCATGGCATGCGTAGCCAGGCTGGAATTTAGTCGACGCCAAGTGAGCTCACATTCTTCGAAGCTGAAGAATTTCGGGAACAATCCAAAAAGCAAGGGAGAAGCCTCCTGAGGAGAAGCTACCATCACAGTCATCAGAGGGGCTTCCTGCCACAGCTGCACATTTCGGGGCCGAGGACAACAACATGATGGACACGTGACCATCACGCATGGCACTACAGCGATGAAGTCCTCACAGGCAACAAAACTACACATGCAGAGCACATTTTACAAAGGAATGTGTCATAGGGTGCAAGGCGCTATATAAAAGCATTTCTACCAGTCCTGTTCTTTGACTGCTTAATCGGTTAATGTCCTTGCTGATGAAGTGTTCAGCAAGAAAAGCACAATAGATACAGAAATTTGCTATTACTTAAAACATTCTCAAACACACTGGTGGGGGGCAACACCAATAAAGAGAGAGATACTAAGATACACAGAAAGAGAAGGACTGACAATGAAAAAGAGTTGGGGTGTCGGCCTGGTCAACACGTGAAATTGGTTTCAAGAAAAACAAAGAAAATAATTTCAGAGATGTCACAACAGAACTAACAAAGAGGGCGGCGCTTCTGGATGGGGGTCCGGGTGGCCGGGCATCAGAAGTGACGTCACATGTGTTCCTACCATCAGTCATCTGATCCGCAGAGAGAGGAGGAGAAAAAAGCATTAGGACACAGCGCCAACCCCTGGAGGGGCGGTAGAATAACACTCACTAGAGCCCTTCAGATGTCCCCTATGCACACATGCATGACAGTATATACCTGTACTATATACATGATAGATAGATAGATAGATAGATAGATAGATAGATAGATAGATAGATAGATAGATAGATAGATAGATAGATAGATAGATAGATAGATGTGAAAGGCACTATATGATAGATAGATAGATAGATAGATAGATAGATAGATAGATAGATAGATAGATAGATAGATAGATAGATAGATAGATAGATAGATGAAAGGCACTATATAATAGATAGATAGATAGATAGATAGATAGATAGATAGATAGATAGATAGATAGATAGATAGATGAAAGGCACTATATAATAGATAGATAGATAGATAGATAGATAGATAGATAGATAGATAGATAGATAGATAGATAGATAGATAGATAGATAGATAGATGAAAGGCACTATATAATAGATTGATAGATAGATAGATGAAAGGCACTATATAATAGATAGATAGATAGATGTGAAAGGCACTATATAATAGAAAGATAGATAGATAGAAAAGGCACTATATGGTAGATAGATAGATAGATAGATAGATAGATAGATAGATAGATAGATAGATAGATAGATAGATAGATAGATAGATGAAAGGCACTATATAATAGATAGATAGATAGATAGATAGATAGATAGATAGATAGATAGATAGATAGATAGATAGATAGATAGATAGATAGATGAAAGGCACTATATAATAGATAGATAGATAGATGTGAAAGGCACTATATAATAGAAAGATAGATAGATAGAAAAGGCACTATATGGTAGATAGATAGATAGATAGATAGATAGATAGATAGATAGATAGATAGATAGATAGATAGATAGATAGATAGATGAAAGGCACTATATAATAGATTGATAGATAGATAGATGAAAGGCACTATATAATAGATAGATAGATAGATGTGAAAGGCACTATATAATAGAAAGATAGATAGATAGAAAAGGCACTATATGGTAGATAGATAGATAGATAGATAGATAGATAGATAGATAGATAGATAGATAGATAGATGAAAGGCACTATATAATAGATAGATAGATAGATAGATAGATAGATAGATAGATAGATAGATAGATAGATAGATAGATAGATAGATAGATAGATAGATAGATAGATAGATAGAGAGCGGGGTTAGTGGCTTGAATTTTAGCGTTCTGTATGGACATAAATGTTTGAGTGGCGGCAAGATGGCTGGAGATTAGAGGTTTGAATGGCAGCTGGGTGGATGGTGCTAAATGCTTGAGTGGCAGCAGGTTGGGCAGGAATAGAAGCTGGCATTTCCGCATTGTGAGGGAGGGGGCTCAATGACTGAGTGACAGTAGGCTAGGCAGAGTTATAGGCTTGAATTTTAGCATTCTGGATGGGCATAAATGTTTCAGTGTCAGGATGATGGCTGGGGATTAGAGGCTTGACTGGCAGTTGGGTGGATGGGGCTAAATGCTTGGGTGGCAGCAGGCTGGGTGCAACTATCAGCATTTGGCAATGAGTATAAAATTCACTAAAAGTTAACCCTGTAAGTCTTTTTTTTATTTTCCTTTACTTCTTTGTGCCTCAGTTGCTTTTTAACTCACAGTTGGTGTGACAAAACATTTTTAAAGCCTGTTACTCTGTTATAAATTACTCAGTGCCCATTAGTCGGTGAGATAGAAGGCACTGGAGCAGACGGCAGACCAATTTTAACAGGTAGGACAGAAAGGCAGCCATCAACGTGAGCCAAGTGGGACAGGTGGGGCCAGAGGATTGAGTGGCAGTGGACAGGGCGGGGCTAGATGATTGAGTGGCAGCAGCTTGTCAGACAGAAAAGGGGACGTGTGTCTGTTTGAAGTTAACCTTTCACCTGTCTTCTTTGGGACTCAGCTGCTCCATTTAAATGAATGACAGTAAAAGCCTGGCATAAGCCATTCAGTGCCCAGCACTGGACAAGTTAGAATGTGATGGAGTAGCGGTACTGCAATGTCCGACTACGTGCATCAAAAGAGTGCTGGGAATGCATGGCAGCCATGATGCATGTGTGGTAGCATTTTGTATGCCAAGTATAATAAGAGTCAGCAGGCTGGGAGGGGCTAGAGGCTTGAGCTGGCAGGTGGCTTAGGAAGGTTAGATTTCTAAGTGGCATTTGGCTGGGCAGCACTAGATACTTGAGTAGGAGCAGGCTGACTGGCACTAGAAGCTTCAGAAGAAATGAGCTGAGTGGGGCAAAATACTTGAATGGAAGCGTCCTGGGCGGGGCTAAATACTTGAATGGAAGCATCCTGGGCGGGGCTAAACACTTGAATAGAAGCATCCTGGGCGGAGCTAAATATTTGAATGGAAGCATCCTGGGCGGAGCTAAATACTTAAATGGAAGCATCCTGGGTGGGGCTAAATACCTGAGTGGCACCTGGTTAGTCAGGACTACATGCTTGAGGTGGGACCAGATGGTCAGGTGGCAAATGGCTAGGCTGGGCTAGATGGTTGAGTGGCAGCTCATTAGTTAGGACTAGATGAGTGAGAGACAGCATCTAAAAGCTTGAGTGGCAGAAGGGAAAGGCATAGCCTCGCTGGATGCTGGCATTTAAGTCTTTTGTGTTCCTTTTCTGTCTATTTGTGAAATATTTGAAAGCCTTTTACAGTGTTATGGATCACTCAGTGCCCACTAAAGGGTGACCTAGGAAGCACTGCAGCAGTCAGTGATAGATGGGCTGGGTGGAGCTAGGAGCTTATGAGCCAACAGGCTGGGAGGGGCTAGATGCTTGAGTGGCAGTGAGCAGGGTGGGTCTAAATGTTTAAGTGGCAGTTGGCCGGGCAGGACTAGATACCCAAGTAGGAGTGGATTGGATGGGGTGAGAGGCTTAATTAGACGTATGAGGGGTGGGGTTACACGTGCGATGGGCGGGACTACATGATGAAGTAGATGCTTGAGTGACAGCTCACTAGTAAGTGTCAGCATGGTGGGCGGGGCTAGAAGCCTGAATGGCAGCCCGGTAGTGAATAGCCTCCCTTGATACCTTTTCTGTATATTTGTGCCTCGTGTTCTCTTAAACACATCGCTGAGATGTAAGCCCGACATGTTGATATAAATCACTTGGTACCCATCCAGCACATATAGTAATTGGCATGACAATGCCCACATCTCCATTGTTCTTCAGGTGTTGAAATTCCCAGGGCTGTGCCATCTGCATTTGGTGCCATCCTGCAACTGACTGGCATGGAAAGGGTTAAAGACGTCAGTAGCCTGAGTGTCAGTGGCCTGCCTTGCCACACTCACTTAGGCAAAAATGCCTGGTGCCCGCTAGCCAAGGATTTCTTTCTTTCTTTCTTTCTTTCTTTCTTTCTTTCTTTCTTTCTTTCTTTGCTCTCATTCCATCACCGCCACGTCAACAAGTTGGAAAGTTCACAAGACAGCAAAAGGAGTCCTCGGGGTGGACTGTGATTTGAATGCCAAAGTCTCATTTATCACTGGCTCCCCCCGGGCTGCAAACAACACATCCAGTCCGTTTCGCAGTGTGCCGGGCGTGACGGCTTCTCCGTGCTGGCAGCCTGCACCACTTCTTCAGATTTCTTTGGTCTTCTCTCGTTTCACCCTGTTCCTCTGGCATCGGCTCCCGATAATTCAGAACAAAATTAAAAAAGCCGCTGGACTTGAGCTAGCCGAGCGATCACAGATACTCAGGGGTTCATCGCTCGTTCTGTTCTGAGCTCATTAACCCCGAGTCTAACCTCACTAATCTCATTTGCATTGCTGGTGCCACTCCAAGGCTTTGTGAAGAGCCAAGTGAAAGTCCCACAGTCTGCACAAGGTGGCCATATTCAGGACACTTCTGGTGGCCAACAGTCTCCACTGTCCTCAGCTGGACACTCCTTATAGCCCCGCAGTCCTGCTGGATCACCGGATGGTCAATGACCTCCCTTTTGTTGACCCGGCCCGGTGGGTAGAAATGCCATCTTTAAGTTGGTCAGTAGGTCAGCAGGATGCAGGGATATTCAAAAGTGCAAAATAAATGGGGTCTTCAGGGGTTTGGAATTCACTGATTAATCCTTAAGAAGCCCCGAAAGCCTGAAAATCAAAATTGTGCGCTGAAGGTGGGGGTCACTGAAAAAAAAAAAAAAAAACTTTAAAAACATGTTATGGTGTTATACAACACTCTGTGCCCGCTACTGCATTGGTGAGAAAATATTACAGCAGCTGGTAAAGGAAAGGGCAGGTGCTTAATGCTTGAGTGATGGCATGGTGTTAGAGATGCTGCGTGGGTCACACTAGGTGAATGAGGGGCATTAAGTTGGGCAAGGCAGTAACCTGGATGAGGCTTTGTACTTGAGTGGCAGCAGGCTGGGAAAGGCTAAATGATTGAATGGCAGCAGCTTGAGGGAGGTGAATGTAGATGCCTCAGTAAAATCGGGCTGGGCAGAGCTAGGGTCTTGAATGGCAGCAGGCTGGGTTAGGCTAAAGGGGAATAAGTAGAAGCAGGTTGGGTGGCACTTTATACTTGAGTGGCAACAAGCTGGGAGAGGCTAGACGCTTGAATGGCAGCAACCTAATAAGTATGTGAATGGCAGCAGACTGGGTCGGGCAAGGGAATGAGTGGCAGCAGTTTGGGCAGGGTATTGTATTGGAGTGGCGGCAGGTTGGGTGGGGCTGGGGGAATGAGTGGCGGCATGTTGGGCGGGGCATTGTACAAGAGAGAAACAGGACAGAGGAGGGTCAGGGGGCGGGGGGTCTTCAGCTGCTATTGTGACATTTGTGACTTTGGAAGAGAAGAAGGACGGACTCTGGTTTTGGAGCAGCAGGGTGGCTTAAGAGAGACCTGAAGGTTGAAAAGAGTTGGCGGACGTTTCCTTCAGAGGATGCGATTGAGTTTTGAAAGAAGGATTTCGTGGCAGACAGCAGAGAGGCAGAGAACGAAGACACGAGAGATGGACGCTTCTTCTTCTAGATGTTTGATTGGCATTAGCTTTAGAATCACCAATCCACCTAACCTGCATGTCTTTGGACTGTGGGAGGAAACCGGAACACCCGGAGTTTCCTCCAGGAGCTCCGGTTTCCTCCCACAGTCCAAAGACATGCAGGTTAAGTGGATTGGCGATTCTAAATTGTCCCTAGTGTGTGCTTGGTGTGTGGGTGTGTGTGTCCTGCGGTGGGTTGGCACCCTGCCCGGGATTTGATTCCTGCCTTGCGCCCTGTGTTGACTGGGATTGGCTCCAGCAGACCCCCGTGACCCTGTAGTTAGGATTCGGCGGGTTGGAAAATGGATGAATGGATGGATGGATGGGCAATGCTGGATACTTAAGTAGCAACTGGCAAGGTGGAGATGGAAGTCTGAGTTGCAGTAGACTGGGCGGGGCTAGAGGCGTGACTGGCAGTAGCATGGACCGGCCTAGAGGCTTGAGAGGCAGTGGGCTGGGCGGGGCTAGAAGCTTGAGTGACAAGGCAGATGACTGGCCCTCAGACTTCAAATGTGTTTAACCCTTTGCAGACAACTGAGTCACAGGGCGGCACCAAATCTCTATGACACCCTCCTGGAATTGCTCATCCATGAAGAAGGGTGGGCAGGTGTGTCTAAGAGTTGGGCAGAGATGGGCACTCACCCATTTCTAACACCATAACAAGCATATTTTCCAACTATGTGATAAAGAGAAAGCTGAGGACCAGAGAAGCAGGAAAAGCAAACCAAAAGACTTGCAAAGCTTCAAAGGAAGCCCCAGAAAATGGACTTTTTAACAGGCTGGGTGGGGCTGGATGGTTGAGTGATGGCAGGCTGGTTGAGGCAACATGCTTGAATAGCAGCAGCATGGACAGGACTAGATACCTGAGAGACAGCAGGCTGGGTGGGGCTAGATCATTGAGTGACAGCGTGGTTGGTGGGGCTAGATGCTTGTGTAGAAGAGGGTTGGGTGGGGCTAGACACTTGAATGACAGCAGCCTAGGTGGGGCTAGATGCTTGAGTGGTATCAGACTACGCAGGGCTAGCATGTCAAAAGGCTGGGAGGGGCTAGATGATTGAGTGGCAGCCAGCTGGGAGGGGCTAGATGCTTGAGGGGCCAGTCACTTACAGAACGACTCTTCAGAGTATAATTGTGTTTAACCCTTTGCATGCTATTCCCTTGTTGAGTTTCAGGGTGGTACCAGGTCTCTATAACACCCTCCTGGAATCTCATGAAGAAGAGTGGCGAAGTGCCCCAGTAATAAGAAAGACAAGAGGCCAAAAGAAGAATAGAATGGAGCACAAAGTTAAATGCAAAGTTAAATCATCTAGTGGCCTCATCCTTTTAACATTTATTTTTTCAATTTTCTACTTTAATCATCCTGACATTTTGGTTTCCAGGTCAGTTGGCAGCAAGGACTGGCATTTTGCTGTCTGTGCCAAACAGCACTCGAGCTGCCAAACATGACAATGAGTTGCTGAGGCAGGCTGGTATGTAGATTATCCCAGGGACAGAATTTTACAAAATATTTGTTGGCACGCTGACGCGACTGGAGTTATGTCGGCATTCTTCTCCAGTTGCTCAGGGAATGAACCTTCACAACTAATGAATGAGAAAATGACTTCACGCTTTGTGACAAAGGACCCGCTGGCAGGTGAGGGGGCCTCCCAGCTAATGAGACGGCACGTCACGAGGGGCATCAGCGGGTGGCTCTGCTTTTTCTTTGTCTTGTTTGTGCGTAAAACCTGCTCTTTAGACTCGGATTTCAAAGTACTCTTTACGTCGCTGCTTTTATTGTGGAAATGACAGCCGTGTGGTCGAGCGGGACAAAGGCGGTCATAGCAGGGTGGCCAGGCAACAGGGGCCACCATGACGAGCAAACGGGGAAGGGGCGCTCACCTCAGATGACTGGCATCAGGTCACCAATAACATGAAATACAAACACCCAAAGGCAATGGTGAGGACAGCGGGGGGGGGGGGGGGGGGGGGGGGGGGGTCAGGTGGGGGTTGTGTTTGTGCAAAGAAGTCAGCGAAGGAACGGCAGGCCAGGTGACGGCTCACTTTACAGACCATCTGTCTGTCTATTATATAGTGCCTTACAGATCCGTCTACAGTATCTATTATATGGGGCCTATCACACCGATAGATAGATAGATAGATAGATAGATAGATAGATAGATAGATAGATAGATAGATAGATAGATAGATAGATAGATAGATAGATAGATAGATAGATATGAAAGGCACTATATAATAGATAGATAGATAGATAGATAGATAGATAGATAGATAGATAGATAGATAGATAGATAGATAGATAGATAGATAGATAGATAGATAGATAGATAGATAGATGGCAGAGGATGGCAGAGCCTCTAAGGTGACGTCCTTATCACAGAGCGCCTGGCGTCTCACAAACTCCACCGAGTGATTGAAGGTCCACGTATGGACAGCCAGGCCCCTCCAAATCTAAACGGAGACCCTGAGTCGTCACTTTCATCGAGGGCGGCCCACCAAAGGCCCCCCAGCAGGACATTTGAGTCAAGGTGGGGCACATTAAAGACTTTTGTAATGAGTCCAGGAAGGTGAGACGCAGTGAAGGGCTGAACCATCTGGACTAAACCCTTTGGCCCACCTGGCACTGGATGGCTTAAAGGTGGAGTGTTTGGTGCCCACATTGCCCGTGGCTAGGTGTGTACTGTGCAGGTGGGCTCATAACATTTTCACACCTTCTTTCCCAGCTTAGCCTTTTCTTTGCCCAGGGGATGTGCTGACCTCCAGGATGGCATTACAGTAAGTTCAAGTGCCCAGCCATCGGACTTGTTACCGTAATGGCAAGCAGTCCCCTCATGTCAACAGTGAAGGTGGTGGCACCTGAGGTGGCAACTTCTTTTATGTTGTTTTTCCAGCACTTGGCCACCCATCATCATTTGGGCACTTCCGTGTTTTTACCCACACAGCTTCAGATGGCACAACAGGGAGCAGGATTTCATCTTTCAAAAGCCTGAAGTGGGCACCGGGCTGGTTCTGCGGATGTTTGTGTAGCTGCGTTGGTTTTCCCAGTCCAAGCAGGAAGGCAAATCAAAGGAGAGAAATGAAGTCGGACATCGGCGTCCGCCGGCAGCCCAGCCGTGTTTTCTTTCCGCTCTGAGTGGGCCACAACAAAGCACCCCGGGGGCATTGGGCTTGTGTAAAGATGCAAATGAGGACGGAGCCCAATCCAGAAAATTAGCATAAATGTGAAATAAGAAGGCAAAGCGAATAATCAGCCGGGCGTGCGAAACAAAATGGGAAAATGAAAAGACAAGGAAATGAGGGATCAGCCTTGTAAATGAGATGGGATATCAAAATGGAGCAGCCGATCTCCGGAGGGAAATGGCGGAAGAAACACATTTGGGTTTGATAAGAAGTGAAGACACCAGGCAGGCGCTCTGCACGAAGATGACACTCCTGCTTTACTTGTACCCAGCTGGCCACAGGCTGGTGGACGTGGGGTGAATGGTGAGGTTTTTAGAACATGAGAGAAAGAGAGGGGGAGTGTGTGAGGAAGAGCCAGAGTGAGAGAGAGTTAAAGAGAGAGAGCAAGAAAAAGTTACAGTGAGGGATAGCGTGAGAAAAAGTGAGAATATGTGATGGAGAGAGTAACAGTGAGAGAGGGAAAGAGAAAGAGATCAGTGGGAAAGAAAGAGAGAGAGAGAGAGAGAAAATTGGGTTGAAACAAAGAAAAAATGAGAATGAGGGTAAGAAAGAGAGTGACAGAAAGAATGTGAGTGAGTGACTGCAACAATAAGAGTGAGAGCAAGACTTATAGATAGAAAGTGAGAGAGAGTTACAGTGTGAGAATATATGATGGAGGGAATAACAGTGAGAGAGACAAAGAGATCAGGAGAAAGAGAAAGAATCAGTGTGAGAAAGAGAGAGAAAATGAGAATGACAGTAAGAGTGAGAGTGACAGAAAGAATGTGAGTGAGTGAAAGTGAGTGTGAGAGGGAGAGAGACACTGGAATAAGAGGAGGAGCCTAAATGAGAGGAGGAGTAGGATCAAGAAATTGTCAAAAGAGGTGGAGCCTGAAGGAAAGTAAGAAAGGCACAGTCAGAAATGGGTGGAGTCTGAAAAGGGGAGAGAGAGAGGGAGATTGTTGGCATGCTGTCTAATGGCCACTAAGGAGGTGCCACACCTGCTAGGCCCCTCCCATCAGACAGGGTCAAGGCGCTATATATGTATATTTATATGCATGTATCTTGAAAACTAAATTGCTGTGAAAATACATTTCCAACCCTGAGCAATACACTGTGGTAGGAGGAAGTGCTCGAGTCGGCCAGTTGGGGGGGATTTGTATTTGTATTTGAGGTCAGCCCACCCTCCTCTTGCCTCTCACTTTCGCCCCTTTAATGGCCATTTCCCAGGTTCCTCTAGTTTGACCAGATTGCCTTCCTCAAAGGGCACAACATTTGACAGCCGGATGCCCTTCCTGATGCCCTCTTGTCATTGTCCACAAGGTATAGAATTCATTGTAATGTAAAGTTTCTACACTGGTGCATGCTCAATTACAAAGCACGTGCAGTAATCTGCATTCACACAAATTACACCCATAACCCCCTACTTTCCCCTGATTGGCTGTTCGGCAGCCTTCTAAACGGTGGGTAGAAATGGCCTGTGAATGTGAGTGCTAATGAGGAGGAGTGAGAGAAGGGGCTGTGCAGGCCCTTAATGATCCAGTTTGCCTTTCTAAGGCAGCTTGGGTTGTGCATGTCTTGACCAGAAAGCAGCTTATTGCCAGTCATACTTTAAGGATCCTTTAGCGCCCCCTGTAGTACCCTGTGGCCCTGGGCAGAGTAGATGCCTTACCAGGATGTTATGGTGAGGATGGACTCCACTGTGCACCTCTAGACCTTCATGGAAAACAGACAGAGAATTGCAAGCTGTGTTCGGACGTCAGGGAGAGTAGCGGAGCTGGTGAGCGTTCTGGAGAAGAGAAGAAACGTGTTGTGCCATCTTCAATTCACTTGTGATGGTTACTTCAAGGACTTCAAAGCTGTCTCTCCCACTCCACAGCCTCCCAGCTAATGTTAGGGTGGTCTGTCGTCTGCTTCTTCCTTGGTTTTGTTGGTCAGATTGTCTCTCTCTGTTAGGCTGTCTCCTCATTGCTAGGGACTGGACCTATGGCTGTGGTGTTATTAGCCACTTTAATGATGGGCTTGGACATTGGTTCTCAATCTGTGGGGTGGTTCCCCCTAGGGGGGCGCGAAGTAACAAAAAGGGGGGGCGCGAAGATGTGAAAAAAAGAAAACAAGAATCGAAAATACGAAAAATACATCTATTGAAACCAAAACAAATTAACGTCAACTACATTCTGATACTAGAAAAATAAATATAGAGTTAGATAAATGTCGATAAAAGTTAATTAGGTATAATAAAATATGCATCTATGATATATCATTAATTAAAAAAGAACAAATTGGTATTAGTGGGCTCCTTTAAAAAAAAAACGTTAGGGGGGGCGATTAAAACTGTTATGAAAACTCGGGTCTAAAATACTTAAAGGTTGAGAAACACTGGGCTTGGAGATGTGATTGGCATAATGAGGGCACAAGCACAGTACCCAGTGGAGTGCCCATGTAGACAATCAGAGTGGAACATGTGATGATGCCAGTCCACTCATGATGAGCTCTACCACTCAATTATGTATAGTGGTGTCGTGTTTGAAATTAAGGAGTCCGGTGGTCATCTTTGCTGGTCCAACAGTGTTAAATGCTGAGCTGTGGGCTACAAACAGAACTGGCATAGCAGGGTGTGCCAGGACGTATCAAGTGGAGCATTCGGTGGAGGAGTTGTAATGCTATGCCAAGCAGAGGTGGTCCATACTATCTGGAATATTCTGTTTAACATGTCTGAGTGCCAGTTGGAGTGGGTACCCTGGTCTGTGTGCCCACTTTGGTTTTCTGATGATTGTCTTGTTCAACCAGGTGGGGACAGCAGGAAATATGAAGGATGTCACTGAGGACGTCTGCTAGCTGGACACCACCGGTTGTTAAAACAGATGTGGATTGGATGCCTTGTGAACATCAACTTAATTAAAAGTCACGAATAAAAATGTTATTTACACCCCACAGGGTAACAATTCACACTGGCAAAGAAAGAGAGAGAGATGCCAGTGTAGATCTCCACTAGGGGGCAGTAAGTGAGCACTGACAGGATCACAAGATGACGACTTCTAGCAGGGTTGCCAAACGTCAGGGGTGCCTGAACCAACTTGAAGCGTTTAAAACTCAGTACCACCCAATTAGACATCCCTGCCCGGCTTCTTCACTCAAATGGATGACTCAGAAAGGCTTTGCAGAAGTCAAATTATCTGGTGTGGCATCTATCGCTCTGAATGACCTGCTGTGTGACCCTGTGTCCCCAACCCATGTCTGAAAGGTAAAAACATTACATTTCGAGTTGGAGGAAATCAGGCAGGCCAGTCTTCATTAGATCGGGGCTTCTCCGATTACATGGGTGGTGGCCGGAAACCTAAAACTGCCAAGTGCTGGGCCGATGAGGCCATTTGTCACTTTTATCACCTTTTCAGCAGATGTGCTACTGGGTGAGGAGGCATTTCCAGGTCAACAGAAAAGGAAGCAGACGGGGTGACCTGAGCTACCGAAATGACTTTGAAAACAAAGTAGAATTTTGGAAGCGATTCCAAAAATAAAAAAAAGGTTAAACTGAACAAAATGGTGTGTGTTTTATGACCTTCTCAGAGTGATTTACAAAGGACCGAGGTCAATGTCTACGTTGATACTGGGCCATAGATTTCCATGAGAAATAAAAAAAAAAAGCAAAAAATAGAAATACTTGTGAGTTGCCCACTCGTTTAAGAGATCTTGGCATTGCTATCTGCAGTACAGACCTTGGGCAAATTAACAAAGAGGATCGTGTGTTGTGCTAATATACAGTGGCTATAAAAACTGCAGGTACATTGACAGCACTCATGTCGCAAAACTGTGGAGCCCCAAAGGCACAAGTTCAAAAGTCACCCACCAGTGGAGAAACATCATCATAAACCCCCAATAGAAACCCAAAGGGGCCGAGAAGAATCTTTATAAAATAAAAGGTTTGTTTTAACAGAAGGCTGTGCAAGCTCCAAAGAGCACAAAGGAGATGCCTCAAAGGCAAAGTAATGCACAGCAAACAAAGTCCTAGTGCAGAATCCAATAAAAACAGACAGGGGCTCCAAAAAAAAAAAAAAACATAAAAAATCACAGACCCCCAAAACGAAATCAAGTCGGAAAAAAAAAAAAAGCACAGGTTCGGAAAATCCAGGAAATCCATAAAAGGGCAAAGTAAACACAAGAAAGCAACTCCACTCCTTAGCGCATTTGAAATGAGCTGCCAGGAACTCCCTCCCATAAATAGAGTGATTGGCAGGTGGCTCCGCCCCTTGGGGAACCACCCACAAAACACTAGGACATTATTACTTACAAAGAAACACAAAGAAAAATGTGCATAATAAATGAAAGAAACATTAATACAAATAAACACAACAGACCCGAGACATGACGTTCAACCCTAGCCGGTGGGGGGGCGGGGGGGGAGGGTTATGGGGGATGCTGGCTGAAACATGACAACTTATTAATAATCCAAGTGGGTGACAGCCTGGGGGTCTCTAAATCCATCCGCGTGCATATTGTCCTCAAAGTGTGAAGGGTTAGTCAGAATTTCAATGTGAGTCTGTAGATGTGAGCCGCACTCGAAGGGTCTTAAAACAGACCTAATTTATCGTTTAAGTATCCTGAATTTACCATTTTAATTTTGGGTAACACTTCACAGCTGTGACTGTTATCTTAGAATCCTTTAAGAGTTCAAGCAATTATTGCCTAAAACCCTGGCATCAATTTAATGTAGGTCTATGTCCACCAGATGGCGCTACCAGATAGATAAAATGAAATAGGCAGTGGGGAAATGTTAGGAGACCCCAAAGCCACTAGATGGCAGTGTGGAACTGTTAGGCTTCAGCTAGGGTCATTACCCCGACTTAAGTTTATTTCTTTTTTTTTTTTTTTAATATTATTTTTTATATCTTTAGCTCATCATTGTCATTTTTATATATTATTTTCTATTATGTATATAGGCATTTTTTTCACTTCTTGTGTCTTGGGAGTAGAAGCACAAGAGGCGGGGCCATGCTGACATCACTGCTGAAGGACCGCCCTCTGCCTTTAAACAGGGAAGTGGGCCCTGCAGTGGTTCATTGTCTGACTGTGGAGGAGTGCACGCTGTAACAATAGAATCATATCTATTTGGGTTTTTTTATGTTTTTTCTTTACGTGTTGTGTCTGTTTTGAGATTGCTGGTTATGATTTTGCTCAAATATTCATTTTTGTGAGCTTCTTTGTGTCTTTTGTATTGATCTACTGAACCCAAATGGGGCGTTTAAGGGTAAGGTTTATGTTTGTTCTGAATTTAAGTATTTAGGGTTTTGCTATTAACTGCATTTTGTTTTATTTGGCTTGATGTCATTTTTAGTTAATTTTGCTCTTTCCTTGATTTTTGTCCATAAACGCTTTATTTATAAAAAATCTCCATTGGTCTCCTTCTATCTAGTGCAGTGCTTTTTGATTTTTTTGTACATTTCTTGTATTTTGATATTCTAAAGCATCTTCGTGTTTGCAGTGCACCATCTATTGCAATGTATTTTGTGTTTCATCTAGTAATAAAATACATTACATTTTGCATTCCAACAGATGGTGCATCACAAGCATTAGCACCGCTTTTACAAATTCTCACACCAAAGCCTTCTTAATAAAAAGATAATTATTTGTGTGTTTGTGTAGTTGCTGTGTCTGTCATTCCAACAGATGGTGTAGCACAAATATCTGCAGTAATAAAATGCATTACCTTTGTAATTCCAATAGATGCCACATTCCAAACATTAACATTGCTTTTATGAATCCCATACCAAATGCCATATAACAGAAATATATGCATTACATGAGTCATTCCAACAGATGGTGCATCACACACATTAGCACTGCTTTAACAATTCTCACACCAAATCTGCATTAATCAAAAGATAAGTGTCTGTGTGTTCATGTATTTACTATGTATCTGTCATTCCAACAGTAGGTGCAGCACAAATATCTGTAGTAATAAAATGCATTGTATTAGTCATTCCAACAGATGGCACATTCCAAACATTAACATATTGGTTTTATCAATCCCATACCAAATACCATATAACAGAAACATATGCATTGCACCAATCCCTGCAACAGATGACACATCCCAAACATTAATATTGCTTTTATTAATACATACCAAATGCCATATAACAGAAACATATGCATTTCATTTGTCATTCCAACAGATGGCACATCACAAACATTTGTAGTAATAAAATGCTTTGGATTTGTCATTCCAACAAATGGTATATCACAAACATCTGTAATAATAAAATGCTTTGCATTTTTCATTCCAACAGATGGTACATCATAAACAATTGCACTGCTTTTACAATTTTCACACCAAATCTGCATTAATCAAAAGATAAGTGTCTGTGTGTTCATGTATTTACTATGTATCTGTCATTCCAACAGCAGGTGCAGCACAAATATCTATAGTAATAAAATGTTTTAGTCATTCCAACAGATGGCACATTCCAAATATTAACATATTGGTTTTATCAATCCCATACCAAATGCCATACAACAGAATCATATGCATTGTACCAGTCACTGCAACAGATGGAACAACCCAAACATTAACATTGCTTTTATCAATACATTCCAAATGCCATATAACAGAAACATATGCATTTCATTTGTTCTTCCAACAGATGGCACATCACAAACATTTGTAGTAATAAAGTGCTTTGCATTTGTCATTTCAACAGATGGCACATCACAAACATCTGTAATAATAAAATGCTTTCCATTTGTCATTCCAACAGATGGTATATCATAAACAGTCACACTGCTTTTACAATTCTCACATATAGTTGCTATGTTTCTGTCATTCCAACAGAAGGTGCAGCGCAAATATCTGTAGTAATAAAATGCATTGCATTTGTCATTTCAACAGATGGCACATCAGAAACATTTGTACTGATGCATTTTATTACTACAGATGTTTGTGATGTGTCATCTGTTGGAATGACAAATGCAATGCATTTTATTACTATATGCATTATAAAATACATCCCAATAGATGGCAAAGTGCAAATGTTAATGCTGAGGTCTTCATTCATTACTTAGATGGTCAGGTCTTAGATGGGTTTCATAGCTGGTGGAATATAGCAGAAACATCGCGACTGGACAGACACACAAACGGACACTTGTCCTTTTATTAAGGTTTTCTTTACTTCTTCTTTCTTATGAATGTTGTGGCAGACAGCCAGGGCCCTTACCAGGCCTGGGCGCCTGTTTGATAGAAGGACTGAGAGAGAGGACATGCACATGGCATTATCTCCCCCAGATTGCTAGATGGCAGCCCCCCGGGGTTGTAGCACTGCCTCTGATTTCCAAAGGGCTTCATGGGAGTTGGAGTTCGCTACATCCCCAGTGTGTTCCGTGGGTGCCACCAGGGGGTGCTGCAGGGACTATGAAGCCCTATTTTGTCAGGCTTAGGCCTCACTTGGACTTGATTCCGGACCACACTAGTGGGCAATCAGAAGTACTCCTGGGTGCAGGATAAACGAATACCGATGCCACTGCTCGGAGAGCCATAGTCAAGATGAAGAAGACGGAGCTTACGTAGTGAAGGAAGAGAAGGAGAGATGAGTGAAGGAGAAAGACAAAGGCAAAGACAAGATGACAAAGTGTTGTGTGCCATTTCATTCTTGCACTTTGTCCTGTGACTGTGCTGTGGGAAAGCATTTCCCATCGAATGAAGCCTGTGTTGTGCTTGAGAAACTTGTGTCTGCGTCTGTCTGGAGATGGTTTGGGGGGCAGATGCGCCCCCTGCAGGCCATAATGTACTTTCATTTTTGCGTTAGTGTGTTTGGTTCTGTGGTCCAGCCTCCTTTATATAGAGCTTCAGGGGGCGGAGCCACCTGGACATTCAGCCGAAGGACCGCCCCCTGCCTGTTGATTTCAGGATGTCCAGATCAGCAGTGAATGTTGTAGTGGAAGAGCCTTCGTCAGATCAATTAAACTCTTTTCTCTGTTTTTGTAGCTTTTTGAATTTGGAGCCACCATAATGTTCAACTGGAAGACCACCCATGACCTGTTTACTTCAGGCCCACCACATCAGCATTGAGTGTCTTCCCCATTGTGAGGACTTTTGTGGATTCTATTTCTTTGTTCTTGCATTTCTGAACTAGATGTCACCATGATGTTCAGTTGGAGGACCACCCACTACCTTTTAATTTTAGGACCACCACATCAGCACTCAGTGTCTTCTTCAAACTAAGTACTTGGGTACATTCCCTGTGGGCATTTTTTTTTTTTTGGTGATTCTTTGTTCTGTTTTGTGGTTTGGAATCAGAGTGTGGGCTCATCTAGGGGTCAGGCCATTTCATTCTTGTGCTTTCAAAGTGTTAAGAAGGACCAAGGGCGATATTTCTTGACGTCAAAAGTGTAAGTTCTTTAAATTTATGTGGCCATTTGATCTCCTGTAACAGCAGCCAGCTTTAAACACAGAAGAGGGGCCTGCCAGTAGGGACAGAAGGCTGTTTTACAGACGGGGAGGATTCCTGGCAGTCAAAGGGCAGACAGACACCTTCAGCAGACAAGCAGGATTTAGAGAAAGGACAGAAGATGAAAGGGAAAATGACACTTTAAGAAAGGGGACTGTCACTAAAAAGTGACAACCTGGGACCACTGGGCATCCCCATCCAGGCTCACCTTATCCACGTGTGCTGACACGGAGTGTCAAAATGACGTCACGGTCACGTACTGAGCTGACGAATACTTAGAGGGCTCACGTCTTTATTGATTTAAGTGTTGCACAGGCAGGGAAAGTGATGTGCTGAGGGCCATCCAGAGTCAGCAGTGCGATGTGGACCCCCAAACCTATATAGTGCCTTTCACATATCTATCTATCTATCTATCTATCTATCTATCTATCTATCTATCTATCTATCTATCTATCTATCTATCTATCTATCTATCTATCTATCATATAGTGCCTTTCATATCTATCTATGGAGACTTTAACCATGTGACGCTGGACAAAACATTACCTGCCTTCTCCCAGTATGTGGACTGCAACACCCGGGGAAATAAGACTATTGATTTACTGTATGCAAACATTAAAGACGCATACAGTGCCACCCCGCTGCCTGCGCTTGGGAAAGCAGATCATAACCTGGTTCTGCTTCAGCCTCACTATAAACCAAAAGTTAGAGTCCTACCTGTAACCACATGATCATTCAGGAAGTGGACTCCGGAGGCTGAGAATACTCTGAGAGAATGTTTTGGAACTACAGACTGGGATATCCTGCAGGGATCTCATAGTGAGAACATTGAGGAAGTTGTTGACTGCACTACTGACTACATCAACTTCTGTATGGACATTGTAGTTTCAGTAAGAACAGTACGCTGCTATGCTAACAACAAGCCATGGATTACAAGTGACATCAAGGACCTTTTGAACCAGAGGAAAAGGGCTTTAAAGACAGTGATCAGCATGAGCTCAAGCACATGCTGAAGTAACTCCGAGTCCAGCTCAGAGCGGCGAAGGAGCAGTACAGGAGAAAGCTGGAGCAGAAGTTGCAGAATAACAGCATGAAGGAAGTGTGGGATGGGATGAAGACCATCACTGGCTGCAGCTCGAAGCGGGGTACCACCATCGAGAGAGACGTGAAGAGAGCAAACCAAATGAACAACTTCTTTAACAGGTTTGACCACCCTAACCCACTCTCACTCTCACCTCAGAGTACTTCACCCTCCACACATCCTTCTGCTGATACCAGCATAGGAAAGACATCCCCACCCATAATTACAACAGCACAGGTGAGCAGAGAGCTGAGGAGACTTCGTGCCAGCAAAGCAGCGGGTCCAGATGGAGTATCACCACGACTGCTGAAGGTCTGTGCATCAGAGCTGGGGGGTCCTCTACAGCGCATCTTCAACCTGAGCCTGGAACAGGGGAGAGTCCTGAGGCTTTGAAAAACATCTTGTATCACCCCAGTCCCAAAGGTATCACGTCCTAGTGAGCTGAATGACTTTCGGCCTATTGCTCTGACATCACATGTGATGAAGACCATGGAGAGGCTGCTGCTTCACCACCTTAGGCCACAGGTTCAACACGCCCTCGACCCTCTGCAGTTTGCATATCAGGAGAAGGTGGGAGCGGAGGATGCCATCATCTATATGCTACATCGATCCCTCTCTCACTTGGACAGAGGCAGTGGTGCTGTAAGAATAATGTTTCTAGACTTCTCTAGCGCCTTAAACACAATCCAACCTCTGCTCCTTAGGGACAAGCTGACAGAGATGGGATTAGATTCATACCTAGTGGCATGGATCGTGGACTATCTTAAAGACAGACCTCAGTATGTGCGTCTCGGGAACTGCAGGTCTGACATTGTGGTCAGCAGCACAGGAGCGCCACAGGGGACTGTACTTTCTGTGGTTCTGTTCAGCCTATATACATCGGACTAACAATACAACTCGGAGTCCTGCCACGTGCAAAAGTTTGCTGACGACACTGCTATCGTGGGCTGCATCAGGAGTGGGCTGGAGGAGGAGTATAGGAACCTCATCAAGGACTTTGTTAAATGGTGCGAATCAAACCACCAACACCTGAACACCAGCAAAACCAAAGAGTTGGTGGTGGATTTCAGGAGGCCCAGACCCCTCATGGACCCCGTGATCATCAGAGGTGACTGTGTGCAGAGGGTACAGACCTATAAATATCTGGGAGTGCAGCTGGATGATAAATTAGACTGGACTGCCAATACTGATGCGCTGTGCAAGAAAGGACAGAGCCGACTATACTTCATTAGAAGGCTGGCGTCCTTCAACATCTGTAATAAGATGCTGCAGATGTTCTATCAGACGGTTGTGGTGAGCGCCCTCTTCTACACGGTGTGCTGGGGAGGCAGCATAAAGAAGAAAGACGCCTCACACCTGGACAAACTGGTGAGAAAGGCAGGCTCTATTGTTGGCATGGAGCTGGACAGTTTGACATCTGTGGCAGAGTGACGGGCGCTGAGCAGGCTCCTATCAATTATGGAGAATCCACTGCATCCACTGAACAGGATCATCTCCAGACAGAGGAGCAGCTTCAGCGACAGACTGCTGTCACTGTCCTGCTCCACTGACAGATTGAGGAGATCGTTCGTCCCCCAAACTATGCGACTCTTCAATTCCACCCAGGGGTGTAAACGTTAACGGGTGGAGTGGTGGCTCTGAGGCTAAGGATCTGCGCTGGTATCCCGAAGGTTGCCGGTTTGAATCCCCGTCAGTGCCAAAAGAGATCCTACTCTGCTGGGCCCTTGAGCAAGGCCCTTAACCTGTAATTGCTCCAGGGGCGCTGTACAATGGCTGACCCTGCGCTCTGACCCCAAGGGGTATGCGAAAAAAACTAACAAACACTGTTGTAAGTCGCTCTGGATAAGAGCGTCTGCTAAATGATGTAAATATTAACATTTAACATTATACAAAGTTATTGTCTGTTTTTACCTGCATTATTATCATTCTTTAATTTAATATTATTTATTGTATCATTATGCTGCTGCTGGAGAATGTGAATTTCCCATTGGGATTAATAAAGTATCTATCTATCTATCTATCTATCTATCTATCTATCTATCTATCTATCTATCTATCTATCTATCTATCTGTCTGTCTGTCTGTCTGTCTGTCTGTCTGTCTGTCTATCTATCTATCTATCATATAGTGCCTTTCACATATCTATCTATCTATCTATCTATCTATCTATCTATCTATCTATCTATCTATCTATCTATCTATCTATCTATCTATCTATCTATCTATCTATTCTCGGGGCACAGGGGACCCATGCGAATCTATGTATGTTGTGACTTGCTGAGTGGTTTTGTAGGGTAGGGGTCCCAGTGCACTGCTTTGCCCGGGGGGGCCTATAATGCCTTTAAGATGGCCCTGCCATACAGGGTCCTGTGGGCAGAGGAGATGCCCTGCTGACAGGCACAGCCCACCTGTTCTCAAAGGCTTGGGTCACTGCAGTACCACAGGCTGACAGTAGGGTGCCACGCCCTGCACCTCCCACACTCACTGCCACACAAGAGCGGGCATCTGGCCACTCCAGGCTACCCTAAATAATGCCAGGCTGAGTAGCCCTCTTTAGCCCCTCTGAGCGTCGGCCCTCCGAGGGGCTCTCTTCCCGGCTGCTTGCCTTTGTCCTCCTGCCTTTAGCCTCCATTTCATTCTCGATCTTCTTGCGTTCTGTTCTGCCCCCTTTCTTGTCCTGTGAAAGCTCCTTTTATGTGGCCTGATTGGCACGGGTGTGATGTGCCGGCACCTCCTGCCTGGCGCTCGCCTCGTGTATGCGTGATCAGTCAAGCACCGTCAATCCCCCCCCCCCCCAAGCGACAACCCCCAGGAGCAGAGCCTGCACTTCCCTGCATGTAATTCCTAACTTCAAACCCACCAAACACCACGGACCACCTGCCACACAGCTCTTTCGATATTTGCGTGGTGTCTCTGATTTTGCCACACCGTTGTAATGATGTTTGCTTTTTCTTTTTGGTCCCATTTTGAATATTTAAGAATGAATTGGCCTCGTCCCCTTGGATGCATTTCGCATTTTCCTGGGGTTTTAATAAAGAAGCAGGAGACGTCCTCTAATAGGGAGCCCTGGGTGAAGATGAACCCCATCCCAAGGTTGAAGTGCATTGCATCTTACAGGCCTGGCAAGTGCAAGATAAGAGTACCACAACCTCACTGGGGGTCTACATAACCAAGAACCTGGGCGGTCCCAGGAGATGGTTACCCCAAATCCTTTCCACAATAAAACAGCTGGGTTTGTGCACTTTGGCTCTGCTTCGAGGTTTGTGGTTTCATGTCACGCAAGTTCTCTTGATGTCCCTTGATGAAGCCAAGGCTCCTGGGAGGTTTCAGGTCTTTAATCATCTTAACCCCCTCAGCAAGTCCAAGATAATCCCATGGATCACCCCTTTAGATGCAAAGCAATCTGGAAAGCATCACCCATGATGCTCTTGGTGGCTTTCTTCATGTGATGTCAAGGAATCTGAGGCTCCAGTATAAGGATTGGCCAGCAAAGGCCTCCACAGCCTGCGCCAGTTGGCCTACACTGAAGACGCCAAACCTTTTTCTTCTACATTTGGTGAGCAGATCCTCCTGTTTTGTCCTCCTCCTTTGGTTTGCATCCTCTATGCTGTCCTCCCGGGGGGGGACACTCGGACCCAGCATGACCACTCGCCTCGTTGTCTTGACCATCAGTACAATGTCTGGCCTGAGGGTGCTTACTAGAATGGTGCCTGGGAACCTGAGGTGTGCCCCTGAGGTGGACCAGCAGTTGCCAGTCCTGAATTGTGGTGAGTATCCCACCCGTTTTTTTTCGCTGATGTTGACACCTCCCATCAATAACCCCCCCACCACCACCACTTTACAAACATCATGATCCACTTTGTTGGATGGATGGCTTTTTGAGGGTCATCACTGTGATGTGCTGTGGAAACTGGAGTTGTCTTTCTATGCCCACACCTTTTCACCCATCACAAGCTTTGGCTAAAACTCTGGTAGATCTTCTGGTGGTGGGAGCTGCTGCTTTCCCACTCCGGTGGGGGTCAGCAAAGTATTGGAAGGGACTGACTTATTTTTTTTTTTGTTTTTTCAGTTACCTCGGTGATTCAACTGTTCGTTTAAATGTGCTGACATCTCATGGGCTCTGTGAGTGGAACCCCAGGAGGCGGTGCCACCCTGGGCTGTCTTAACATATGGGCACAATGGGCATTTGCCGAGGGGCCCCTGGAGCATGGGGGGGGGGGGGGGGGCACAATGTTTCTGATGCCTATGTATGTTTCTGTTTTGCTGTCAATACTTTTGCCTGGGGGCTTGTGAGGCTGGTAAAGATGGCCCTGGTGCCACCCTGACGTCCCACCACTGCCTTTATAAGTCAAACAGAAAGAGAAATCCGGAAGTGGAGCACTGAGTTTGTTTGTGGAGTTTCAGGAGTTACACTCTTGGTTTGTGTTTCTGGGACTCGTTTCCCACAGATTACCCTTTAGGCCAATCCGTTCTTCTGATATTGTTGTTGTTATCAATGAATCCTTCTTTTCGAAAGATTCGGTTTTTTTTAGATCATCTCCACAAGCCAGTGCTTTTATGGTTTTCCTCCCCCTTGTCAGAGATTCTCATTCATTTTTTGAGACTCTAAGTGTATTTTTGAACTTTTAAAACCAATTCTCTATTTTAGGCCTGTGTTGGCCGAGACCTGTACGTATCAGTTACTTTTAGATCGTCTCCACAAGCCAGTGTTTTACGGTTTTCCTCCCCCTTGTAAAAGGTTTTCATCCATTTTTTGAGGCTTTAAGTGTATTTTTGAACTTTTAAAACCATCAGTAATCCATCCTCTTCCGCTTATCCGAGATCGGTTCACGGGGGCAGCAGCTTGAGTAGAGATGCCCAGACTTCCCTCTCCCTGGCCACTTCTTCTAGCTCTTCTGGGGGAATCCCAAGGCGTTCCCAGACCAGCCGAGAGACATAGTCCCTCCAGCGTGTCCTGGGTCTTCCCCGGGGCCTCCTCCCGGTTAGACGTGCCCGGAACACCTCACCAGGGAGGGCGTCCAGGAGGCATCCTGATCAGATGCCTGGGCCACCTCATCGGACTCCTCTCGATGCGGAGGAGCAGCGGCTCTACTCTGATGACTGAGCTTTTAAAACCAATTCTCTATTTTAGGCCTGTGTAGGCCGAGACCTGTAGCTAGCAGTTATTTTTAGATTGTCTCCACAAGCCAGTGTTTTACGGTTTTCCTCCCCCTTGTAAAAGATTTTCATCCATTTTTTGAGACTTTAAGTGTATTTTTGAACTTTTAAAACCATCATCCATCCATCCTCTTCTGCTTATCTGAGATCGGGTGGCGGGGGCAGCAGCTTCAGCAGAGATACCCAGACTTCCCTCTCCCCAGCCACTTCTTCTAGCTCTTCCGGGGGAATCCCAAGGCGTTCCCAGACCAGCCGAGAGACATAGTCCCTCCATACACTTTAAGTGTATTTTTGAACTTTTAAAATCAATTCTCTATTTTTTGGACCTGTGTAGGCCGAGACCTGTAAGTAGCAGTAGGAGGGGCTGGCTGACTAAGTGTGGGCCTCTCCTGGGCTGATTAGGTAAGGTGCCATCCTACTTTAGGGGTCTTTTGGAGGCCTCACACACTCATTTGGCCATGTGTGGAAATCAAATTCCCAGCTCTCTTGCCATCTGCTTTAGTTGCCTAGAAAAGAAACATGTAACCCCTCCTAATCCCCCCCCCCCCACTTTCGAATCCATGTTTTGTCACCGTTTAGCGCCCTCTACCTCTGGATGATGATATTATTCGACATTTACTAATATATGTCATCATAAGTGTTAATATCTGTGAGTTAGAAGCCTTTGCCCCGTTTGTGACCATGAGCGGGCCAGAAGCCTGCCATTTGAGTTTGGGGCTGGGCCCAGACCAGTTAAGAAGGTGGGTCTGCTGTTTAGTTGATTGGTTATTTGGAGGGGGGGGGGGCACTTGCACTCATTTTTTGATAATTGCTAACAAATTACCTCCCCATAAAAAAAAAACAACAGAAATTGACAAACAAAAGTTAGGCCAGGAGTGAAGCTTAAGAGCATCCCATTACAAGGAGGTGATAAACACGGCCAGTAAGGCTCCCCAAGGAGGTGTGCTGTAGAAAATAAGACGTCCTCGGGAAGGGGATCGAGTTAAGTGACTCCGTCCGCCACACCCCGCCGTCGTAAGTGTTTCCAGCATTACCAAATGCCCAGGGTGCAGGTCTTCAGCTGATAGTCATCTCCCAAGATTTTTCCCCGGCACCTTTCATTACGCCCACGTGTCTCGTGTAAACACGGAAAGAATGCATTTGGCACCATATGCTTTGAATTTGGAGCTCAGGGCTGGAATGCTGCAACTCAGGGATCAAGCCGGCGTGGAGTTGTCGAGTCTGCCCAGCAGAGGTCAGAAGAGGCCACGGGCAGCCAAACTGACAAGAAACGTACGGCCACGTGGAAAAAAAGCAAGTGAGCCCCATGGCAGCGTTTTCCACATATTTGAAAATCTTCAGGCCAACGGTGCCAACCCGTAAAGATGATCTACTTGAAAACAAACAGGAGGGCCGCTTGCCTTTTATTCAACAAAGATATCAACAGGTGTAATGGGGGAAAAAAACGCCATTCCACCATTGGCCTCAGAAGCTGGTGGTACCCCCTTTCAGCAGAAAAGCATTTCCCACAGGTCTCCAGCATCAACTCCACTCCTCCATGTAAAATTCCTTCAGTTGCACGACGGTCGTGGGTTCTCTTGCAGGTCCTGCCCGTTTCTTCATTTCAGGTGGAAGTCAAATCAGGGCTTGGACCATTAGCCTTTGTCACACATGCGAACCTGGGGGTCCACCTCTTCCTGACTGCTGAGGTAAGCATTTTCACCGTGGGATGAAAGGGGGGAATAATACTAACAATGCCTTCCAAGAAGATGTCTAACCCCACCCCTGATGTCCAGAGAAGTCCCCATTCCTTCTGGTAGAGGAGCTATAACTTCAACCCACTCCAGGAAGGTGGAACCTGTCAAACTGACACCTGAGATGGACAGAGTTCCCGATCTTCTGATGCCTCACGAGTCGCCTCACACTTTTTAATACCCCAATCTTCTTTGGTGGTCTCGACTGGTTTGCTTTCCCAGCCCCATTGCACCTTTCCATTTCACCTTTTGCAGCCATTCCATGGTGGATTTGCTAATGTGCTTTGAATTATTATGGTATTTGGACAGCTGGCCTCACATTCTCCTCAAGTACACTTTGATGTAAAGACTTCAAGATGCCCAAGCCCTGAGACAGCAAAGCGACCTCAAAGCAGAACATTTCCACCACAGCCAGGCCCCACAGATGGTATGAGGTTCTTCTCCTGAAATGCTGTTTGCTTGCTGTGGCCAAACATCTCCATCTTTGATCCATCTCTTCAGAACAGATTGTTCCAGAAGATCTGTTCTTTGCCCAGCTGTTCAATGGCACACTACCATCTTGCTCTGATGACCTTTTTGGCTTTTTCCTGGCACACCTACCTGATGGTAGATGCATTGTGAGAGACTGGAGTCATACCAGGATACTTACCACTATAATGGAAGGGCAATGGAGGACAATTTGTTCTGGGCATTGCCTTCCCCAGCTCACCAGATGGCAGAGACTTTCCCACCGGGCACTTTGGGAACTGTAGTTGTTCTGTTGAGTTCAGTGGGTGCCACCAGGGAGCACTCGGGGGACAACCAAAGAGTGCTACTTGATCGGGCTCCAACCAGAACTGCTTCCGAGCCACAGTCTCAGGACTCCAGAAGTGGTCCCAGGTTTTACATAAAAGAAGCTGCCCATCTCAACACAAGGAGCCACAGGTGGGAGGAGGAAGAGGAGGACAAATCTTGTATGGGGGAGCGGAGGAGAGAAAGAACGAGAGATGACCAAATTGAGGAGTGCTGAATTGTAATGTGGGAAACACTTTCTTCAGAGTTTCACACAAGATAACCCCTTTATTATTGGGCGAACTTGTGTCCGAGCCTGTGTGCTGGGGGTTTGGGGAGTTGCAGCGCCCCCCTAGAGACCACAGCATGCACTTTGACACCAACTTTTGCAGGACCCACCATGAAATTTTGGGGTTCTTCTTTCATTATCATTTATTTCTGTTATTTTTATTATTATCAAGAGGTCAGCTCTTGGGCAGAATTTGCTGGGCCAGCCATTTGTGAACACATTAGCAGTCATTTGAAGTCTACACCACTTGTTGATGATTTTCCTGATTGATTTCAAACCATTTTGTCATCTTCTTAAATCTCCTGCAGGATTCTAGGCCTCTGTAACCTTCTGGGGTTCTTAGAGAGCTCCTTAGATCTTGGCATGATGGCACCACACACGCCAGTGGGAAAGAGAACCCCAGACCCGTGATTAAATCAAACAGTTAGGTCCACCTGCAGACTCCAATCATTGGCACCTCACCTGGAACACCTGATTCTAATGTGATGGATCTGAAGGGGTGAGAAATGGAGGGGTGGACTTCCTTTATCCACCTGATGAATTTGCATTTTTTAAAATATAGATTATTAGAATGACCACACCATGTCAATTAGACGTGTCATTTGTTCACGTAGATCACCTTGAACTGTTGGCACTGTTGGCAAGAAGATCTGCTGTTTGCCTACTCAAATATAGTGAGAAAAGTCAGCAACTGCCATGGGGGCACTTACTTTTTCACAGGACTCTATATTAAAAAGAGGGTGGTTGCGGACATATTGAAGGTGACTAAAGATGGATTAGTGTCTTTTCCTTGAGTCCTATGATTGACCACTTTGCAAAAATCTCTTCCATCCTTGGACCACCGGAGGTCCTGGAGCAGCTTCAGTATGGGCCATCTAAATGAGCAAATTGAGCTGATGCCATGATGGGATCCATTGGGTTCAGTCTGCCATCTTGGTGAGGTCATGTACGGTATGGTTGGGAAATCTGGATGGTGCTGATGATGAAGGTGCATTATGGACACCTTGCTGGTTCATCTCACTTTCAGCTTATAGCAAGTTAGAAGTGCCAGTGGGCACACAAACCATAATGGCATGCATTACTGTGAGGGGCATGGCAGTGACAATGATTTGTATTTATGTTGTGCTTGAGGGAGGTTAGGCAAGTGATGTGACTTGTTCAGGGTGACACCAGTCTGGTCCGCTACCAAGAAGAAAGGCTTGTCTGGGGAGCTGGCACTGTGGCACAGAGCAGGACTTGTCGAGTGTCGGAGCCCACACATAAAGTAATTCATGCCATGTGCCATTTGAATGGCAAAAGGAAAAAAAACTACAAAACTTTCGTCACTGGAGTCGGAGCTCCAGAGTCCCTTGTGTTTGTGGCAGCGTCACAGTTTGTCTGGCTGCCAGAAGCGGTGACAGCGTGGCACAGCAAGTCTTCTGTCAGAGAAATGAACCGGAAGTGTCTGTATAACCCCCTGCTCTTCAGGCTCATGCGTCAGTTCCCTGCCCACCTGGGAGTGGCACTGCCGAAAAGGCTCCTGAAGTATAATGGGAACGAGCAAAGCTGCCAGGCCTAGTGGCTTCACACAAAGCCTGAAATGACACCAGAGACACAGGGAGGAGAAGAGCTTTAAAAAGTTGGTAGGCACCAACATGTCTAGCGCACCCTACAGGTGGAGACTGGTAGAGACTGAGACTAGTCAGTCACTGACTACAGTTTACCCTTCTACACCACAGAACCGTTAACTGCCAAACCTCAATTTCAAAACATTACATTGCCCCCTACTGGCCCACTAAAGAGTGGTAACATGTTGTTGTAAGTCCATTAGAGCCATTAAGTGTGTAACAAACAGTAGTAAAATGCCATCACTTGCTGTATTGCCCATTAATTACAATATCCACCAATAAAGGAAATAAGACAAGTGCACCCTACAGGCCGTAACTGGTATAGCCAGAGACTAGTTATTTAGTGGCCATTGAGTCCTAGCTATCATACTTGACTGACATGTGACTCCACTTAATGTAGGGAAGTAAGTGTACTGCACCCTAGAGGCCACAGCTGGCATATCTCAATATAACTACTTATTCAGTGACTACAGCGCCCACCCTACGTACTGCTTAATGTATAGAAAAGTGGTATACTGCACCCTGGAGACTTACTGGGGAGCAGCAACATGCTTTTGTACTTCAATGTGAGCTCTTAATGGTGTAATATACTACTGTAACAGCCCATCACTTTCTGCATTATCCATTGATTACAATATCCACTTAAAATAGGAAATATGACTAGTGCACCCTATAGGCTGGAACTGGTATAACCACCTGGGGCTAGTTATTCATTGACAATCGAATTCATCCTATATACATATCCTCATCCAGTGAGGAACTAATATCCTGAACTAGGATGGATGATCAGACACCCAGCTAAACGGTGATCAGAATGGATGGAGGACGTTGTTGAATGGGTGTTCCAGACAACATGTTTTGATGTTCCCTTTTCTGGTCAGGATGACATAATGGAAGGACAAAGGGAGACTGCCTTCGAGGGCCACCCGCTCCCCTACAATTCTAGGAGAACAGTTTCTCTCTGTAGGGCTTCCTGGGATTTGTAGTTACAAAGGGTGCTGCTGGGGAGAATGTTTCCACTCTATGGAGTATTGCCTGACCCAGAAGGATTTCCTGTGCACCCATCTGTCCATTGTAGGCTCCACCCCTTTTGACAATCTCTCTTTTTCTTTTTCTCTCCTCTTTTAGATCCCATCCCTGCTTACAGTCTTCCTTTCTCTTTTTTAGGTTCCTCCTCTTCTGAAAGTGTCTTTCTCTTTCTTTCAGGCTCCTGCTGTTTTGACAGGCCCCACCCCTTTTGCCAGTGCCCCTCCCCTTGGGCTCCCCCCCTTCTGACAGTGTCTTTCATTTTATTTTAGACTCCTCCCCTTTTGATGGTGTCTCCCTCTCTCTCTCTCTCAGACTCATTTCTGACTGTGCCTTTCTTACTTTCCTTTAGGCGCCGCCTCTTTTGACAATTTCTTTATCCTTCTCTCCATCTCTTTTAGGCTCCTCCTCTTATTCCAGTGTCTGGTCTGTCTGTCTGTCTCTCGCTCTCTCTCTCTCTTTCTTTCTCTCTGTCTCCCTTTCTCAGATTCCACCCCTTCTGACAGTGTCTTTCATTTTATTTCAGGCTCCTCCCCTTCTGACGGTCTCTCTCTCTCTCCCTCTTTCTTTCTATCATTGTCTCTTACTTTCTTTCTTTCCCTCTCCCTTTCTCCGACTCCACCACTTCTGACAGTGTCTTACTCTCTATGAGGCTTTGCTCCTTTTGCCAGTCTCATTTTCATTTAGGCTCCTCCCCTTCTGATGGTCTCTCTCTCTCTCTCCCCCTTTTAGGCTCCTCCCCTTCTGACTGTGTCTCTCTCTCTCTCTCTCTTTCTCTCCCTTTCTCCCCTTTTTCCCCTTCTGACAGTGTCTTACTTTCTCTCTCTCTCTCTCTCTCTCTTTCTCACTTTCTTTCTCTCCCTTTCTCCCCTTTTTCCCCTTCTGACAGTGTCTTACTCTCTCTCTCTCTCTCTCTCTTTCTCACTTTCTTTCTTTCCCTCTCCCTTTCCCCCTTTTGTCTCCTTCTGACAGTGTCTTTCATTTTATTTCAGGCTCCTCCCCTTCTGACGGTCTCTCTCTCTCTCTCCCTCTTTCTTTCTCTCATTGTCTCTTACTTTCTTTCTTTCCCTCTTCCTTTCTCCGACTCCACCACTTCTGACAGTGTCTTACTCTCTATGAGGCTTTGCTCCTTTTGCCAGTCTCATTTTCATTTAGGCTCCTCCCCTTCTGATGGTCTCTCTCTCTCTCTCTCTCTCTCTGTCTCTCTAACTTTCTTTCTCTCCCTCTCCCTTTCCCCCCTTTTTCCCCTTCAGACAGTGTCTTTCATTTATTTCAGGCTCCTCCCCTTCTGACTGTGTCTCTCTCTCTCTCTCTCTTTCTCTCCCTTTCTCCCCTTTTTCCCCTTCTGACAGTGTCTTACTCTCTCTCTCTCTCTCTCTCTTTCTCACTTTCTTTCTTTCCCTCTCCCTTTCCCCCTTTTGTCTCCTTCTGACAGTGTCCTTCATTTTATTTCAGGCTCCTCCCCTTCTGATGGTCTCTCTCTCTCCCTTTTAGGCTCCTCCCCTTCTGACAGGCTCTGGCCAGGCTGGAATTGAGGTGACACTGCAGATCGCAGCTCAGCGATTCCATTTTCGGAGTGGTCTGCTTTGCCTCCCATGCACTCCGCACTCTAAGGGTACAAAGAGGCCTGACCAGACTGATGAAAGCCTCACTCAATGATCCAGGGGTCTGGTAGGAATAAAAAGCGTCCATTATCTAATCATCCTTTTATTTGATTTATCTGGTTGTGCTTTGAACTTCAAGTACATCAAGACGTCATACCACCACAGTGAAACCTCGGCCATTTGCGAGCGGTCAGATGAGGTCACTGTGATAAATAATGAAAGGAGTCACTTGGCAAGGTTCCTCACTCTGACTCATGTTCATGTTTGGAAGGCACCCAAGGGCTGCTCGCTCATTAATCACGGACACTGCCCTGCGGGAATCTCCATCTGTATGCAAACCAACATGTGCCCCTCTCTGACCACCTGGGGGCACCACTGTGCTTTAGTCTAATGGCCTTCTGGTGCCCATGAAGTCATTGAGTTGTATTTGTCCCCACTTTTGGTGGCTTTCTGTCCCTCTCATGTCTCCAGTTACAGATCATTCATTTTGTAGTTTAGAAAAGGGGGTTCTCAACCTACAGCCTGAGCACCCCATCAAATGAGCCCCTGGGCGTGACTGGCACACCACCTCAGATTCTTTGCATCGGTTGCTCCTCCACATGTTTAACACCACATATTAAGGAAAGGCTTGTGGTCCACTTCAGTTTTTATTAAGAGAAGTAAAAGACAATAGGAAGAGCAAACACGTCAAAGGGGATACAACTGTGAACTCACATAGAGAGGCCCACCCATCTTGACGCCCACCTTGGATGGTCACTGGCTGATTAACACCACAGACCACTTGGGCTCCAAGACACAAAGTCCCACTTTAGTCTCGGGATCTTTATGTCCGCTGACACTCCTGATTGTTGCCTCACATGGCACCGTTCCTGCAGTCTGCCTGTCTTTTTGATGGACTGAACTTAGCACTGGGGTCCATCCATCGTCTTTGGGGTGGTCTGTCCTCTTGACTTGTCTTTTGACTTCATTTTAGCCTGCACCTCAGTGCCAGAGGGTGGGCTTATCGATGAACAGAGAACAGGTGAGATGCTTAGGTGAGACCACTAACAAACTGGAAGATCCCCCCCCCCCAGGTGAGTAGAAGAGGGGACCACTCATGAACACCCCCTACAGGCCACAGTCAAAGTGTTCCACGTATACCCGCCTGTCCACCAGTGAACATTTCATCTGGGATGGCAGCCATCGCCTACTGTTGCAAACTGCACTCACATTGGGGATCCCCCCCACAGCGCCCCCTACTGAGATTCCAAAGCTGTTATTTACATTGCACCCCCCAACACCAATTGATGACTCTAACAGTTGGAGAGCTCAATCGGTCGTCTGCTCACAATTCATATTTCCTCCTGGCTTGGCTCTTCTGGTGCGTCTTCAGAAGCCACCAAGTTTAAGTTTAGCTACAGTAGCTGGGTCAGATTGGTGCCCCCCCCCCCCCCCTTCATTAAGACCCCTTTAACTTATAAATGCATTGCCTGACAACATTTTTTGGGATTAAGGCCAGCTCAAGAGCGCCCCCATACAGGTCACAACAGCAGGTGCTTTATCGAAAAGGTCAGTTTGTTATCCCATTGTGGTGGACAGGAGTCTCACTCTCACAGCGCCCCCTATTTGCCATAACTGTCAGCCCAGCTCACTTCTGCCATCATAACCGCCTGCCCATCCATGAGCTTTTAATACGTAAAGTCAAGCACAGTGGATGAAACTCAATGCACTGATCCCCTCAGAGTGCCCCCTACAGGTTCATACAGTAAATACAACTCATGTCTACCATTAAACTGTCCTGAGCATCGGTGAGAATTTCATTACAAGGCAGGGGGGTCGACTTTTATCAAAAGGAGGGGTTGACGGTGGCCGTCAAGTGTAAAACGGTGACCAAACCTGCCGTTATGTTTGACTCTCTTTGGTAGAATCCTCTTCTAGGGCTCCACCCCTTCTGACAGTGGCTTTTGTTCTCTTTTAGGCTCCTCCCCTTCTGATGGTGTTGCTCTCTCTCTCCCTCTCTCTCTCTCTGACTCATTTCTGACTGTGTCTTTCTTACTTTCCTTCAGGCTCTGTCTCTTTTGATAATGTCTTTATCCTTCTCTCTCTCTCTTTTAGGCTCCTCCTCTTATTACAGTCTCTCTCTCTCTCTCTCTTTCTTTAAGATCCCATCTGTGGCTGATTTTTTAGGTTCCTCCCCTTCTCTTTCTTTCAGGCTCTGTCTATTTTGACACACTGTCCCTATCCACCTCCCACTCTCTTACTCAGGCCCCACCCCTTTTCCAGTGCCCCCCCTTCGGGCTCCACCCTTTCTGACAGTGTCTATCTTTTAGGCTCCTCCCCTTCTGATGCTCTCTCTTTCTTTCTCTCTCTCTTTCTCTCTCTCTCTCTCTCTCTCACACTTTTTCTCGCTCTCAGACTCCACCCATTTCTGACACTGCCCTTCTTACTTTCCTTCAGGCCCCGCCTCTTTTGATCATTTTTTTTCTCTCTCTGTCTCTCTCTCTCTTTCTCTCACTCTCTCCAACTTTCTTTCTCTTCCTCCCCTATCCCTTTTTCAGACTCCACCCCTTCTGACAGTGTTTTTCATTACTCTTTTAGGCTCCTCCCCTTCTGATGGTGTTTCTCTCTCTCTTTTTCTCTCATTCTCTCTTATTTTCTTTCTTTTTTTTCTCCCTCTCCCTTTTTCAGACTCCACCCCTTCTGACTGTGCCTTTTGTTACTTTCCTTTAGGCTCCGCCTCTTTTGACAATTTCTTTATCCTACTCCTCCTCTCTTTAAGGCTCCTCCTCTTATTCCAGTCTCTCTCTCTCTCTCTCTCTCTCTCACTCTCTCCAACTTCTTTCTTTTTTCTCCCTCTCCCTTTTTCAGATTCCACCCCTTCTGGCTGTGCCTTTCTTACTTTCCTTCACGCTCTCTCTCTTTGATCATTTTTTTCTCTCTCTGTCTCTCTCTTTCTATCACTCTCTCCAACTTTCTTTCTCTTCTTCCCCTATCCCTTTTCAGACTCCACCCCTTCTGACAGTGTTTTTAATTACTCTTTTAGGCTCCTCCCCTTCTGATGGTGTCTCTCTCTCTTTCTCTTTTTCTCTCATTCTCTCTTATTTTCTTTCTTTTTTTTCTCCCTCTCACTTTTTCAGACTCCACCTCTTCTGACTGTGCCTTTTGTTACTTTCCTTCAGGCTCCGCCTCTTTTGACAATTTCTTTATCCTACTCCTCCTCTCTTTAAGGCTCCTCCTCTTATTCCAGTCTCCCTCTCTCTCACTCTTCTTTCTTTTTTCTCCCTCTCCCTTTCTCAGACTCCACCCCTTCTGACTGTGTCTCTCTTACTCTCCATGAGGCTCTGCTCTTTTGCCAGTCTTTCTTTTTAAGGCTCCTCCCCTTCTAACTCTCTCTCTCTCTCTCTCTCTCTTTCTCTCACTCTCTCCCACTTTCTTTCTCACAGTGCCCCCTACAGTAAGCTCGACTCATGTCTACCATTAAACTGTCCTGTGCATCGGTGAGAATTTCATTAACTCTTTCAAGGCAGGGGGTCGACTTTAGTCAAGAGGAGGAGTTGCCGGTGGCCCTCGAGTTGTAAAACGGTGACCAAGCCTGCCATTATGGTTGACTCTCTTAGCCTGAACCCTCTCTTCATTGGTTTGATGGAGTTTCCTTGCGCTCATGTGAGTCACGAGGAGCAAACAACAGCAAAAATGGCATTGGTGTCTGGTGAGACATCAAAGAGAATGCTTAAAGCAAAATGCTCCGTGGATGATGTGTTGCGTGTTCTCGCTGAATCGGACTCTGACTTGTCAGACTCGGTTTTTGAAACAAATTTGAGGTACCAGTATCAGATGATCAGTCGCCAGTTGATCACAGTGCTGAACATATTCGTGTAGCTGATGCCCCCATGGCAACATTCATCTGGGAAGACCACCACTTACGGTGACAAGAGGTACAAACCAGATTGTAATGCTGCCCCTGGGCCATACCACACAAAGACTACTTGGAAGTCAGCCTACCATGCATTCCTGGCAAAGTGGTGGCCAGAGCACACAGCATGTTGGTATCTGTGTGAAATCATTGCTTTATGTACTTTTCAGAAAACTGAGTGGTTTGGAAAAAAATATCCAGCTCTCAAAGTGTTAAAAATGGTAGCCGCTCTGCCTTATTGCTATGGACTGCAGTGATCCTCCCACAGCGCCCCCTACAGGTTACAACAGAAAGTCCAACCAACTTCTACCACTCAGGCCCTCCTGTCAGTCAGTGAGAACTTCATCCAGAAACTCGAGTCACTGCAGTAATCCTCCCACTGCGCCCCCTGCTGGCTAAAACAATGCACCCAAATCACTTCTTCCCTTATACCTGCCTGTCTCTGAGAAAGCAGCTGCTACCTCACAAAAACGCATGAGACTCACAGCAGTTAAAAGTTCACGTCGCCCGCTACAGGTTAAAAGAGTAAGCTCAACTCACTTTTCCAATTATTCCTGGTGGTACCTCAGTGAACATTTAATCTAAAATGGCAGCCACTGTGTCTGCAATGTGGATTGCGTAATCATCCCACAGCACCCCCTGCTGGTTAAAACACTGTGCCCAAATCACTTCTTCCCTTATACCTGCCTGTCTCTGAGTAAGCATTTAATCTAAACTCACAACCACTGCCACACCGCTGTGAACTGGACTCATTGCCGTCATTTTTCCACAGCACCCCCTACAGGCTATAAGGGTAAGGCCACCTCACTTCTGTCTTTAGAGCTGCCTATCCATCTGTGAACGTTTAATCTAAAAAGGCAGCTGCTACCTCACAAACATGAATGAGACTCACAGCAATGAAACTTCCACGGCGCCCCTTACAGGTTAAAAGAGTAAGCTTAACTCACTTTTCCCATCATTCCTGGTTGTAACTTAATGAGGATTTAATCTAAAATGGCAGCTGCTACATCAAAAATGTGGATTGCGTGATTCTCCCACAGCACCCCCTGCTGGTTAAAACACTGCGCCCAAATCACTTCTGCCCTTATACCTGCCTGTCTCTGAGTAAGCATTTAATCTAAACTCACAACCACAGGCCACATCGCCATGAACTGGACTCATTGTAGTAATTTCTCCACAGCGCCCCCTACAGGCTGGGTAAGGCCACCTCACTTCTGTCTTTAGAGCTGCCTGTCCATCTGTGAACATGTAATCTTAAAAAGGAAGCTGCTACCTCACAAAAACGAATGAGATTCACAGCAGTGAAAAGTCCATGGCGCCCCCTACAGGTTAAAAGAGTAATCTCAACTCACTTCTCCCATAATTCCTGGTTGTATCTCAGTGAGCATTTAATCTAAAAAGGCAGCTGCTACATCAAAAATGTGGATTGAGTGATTCTGGTTTAGCGCCCCCTACAGAGTGCAACAGCAAGCCCAACTCACCTTTGCACCTCTTACCTGCCTGTCCCTCCAGTGAGCATTTCATCTTAAAAGTCACCTGCTATGGCACCCATGTGCTTGATGAGACACACTGGTGAGATCCTCTCACAGCACCCCCTGCTGGCTAAAACATTGCGCCCAAATCACTTCTGCCCTTATATCTGCCTGTCTCTGAGTAAGCACTTAATCTAAACACACAACCACTACCACACTGCTGTGAACTGGATTTATTGTATTCATTTCCCCTACAGTGCCCCCTACAGGCTATAAGGGTAAGGCCAACTCACCATTATACCTGCCTGTCCATCTGTGAACATTTAATCTAAAAAGGCAGCTGCTACCTCACAAAAACGAAAGAGACTCACAGCAGTGAAAAGTCCATGGCGCCCCCTACAGGTTAAAAGAGTAAGCTCGACTCACTTTCCCCATAGTTCCTGGTGGTACCTCAGTGAGGATTTAATCTAAAAAGGCTGCTGTTATCTGAAAACTGTGAATTGTGTGATCGACCGACAGCGCCCCCTGCTGGTTAAAATATAAAGCCTAAATCACTTCTGCCATTTTACTTGTCAGACTCAAAATAAGCATGTAATCTAAAGCGATAACCACTGCCACACTGCTGTGAACTGGATTTCCCCACAGCACCCCCTACAGGCTATAAGGGTAAGGCCAACTCACTTCTGTCTTTAGAGCTGCCTGTCTGTGAGTATTTCATCTTAAAAAGTTTCAACTGCTGTCTCGGCAATGTGGATTGAGTGATCGTCCCACAGCGCCCCCTACAGGTTAAAACAGTGCGCCCAAATCACTTCTGTCCTTATACAGTACCTGCCTGTGTCTGAGTAAGCACTTAATCTAAACACACAACCACTGCCACGCTTCTGTGAACTGGATTTATTGTAGTCATTTCCCCTACAGCGCCCCCTACAGGCTATAAGGGTAAGGCCAACTCACCATTAGAACTTCCTGTCCATCTGTGAACATTTAATCTAAAATGGCAGCTGCTGTCTCAACAATGTGGATAGAGTGATTCTCCAACAGCTCCCCCTGCTGGTTAAAGCAATGCGCCCAAATCACTTCTGCCTTTATACCTGCCTGTCTCTGAGTAAGCACTTAATCTAAATTCACAACCACTGCCACACCGCTGTGAACTGGATTTCCCCACAGCGCCCCCTATAGGCTTATAAGGGTAAGGCCAGCTCACTTCTGTCTTTAGAGCTGCCTGTCTATCTGTGAGTATTTCATCTAAAAAGGCGGCTGCTGTCTCGGCAATGTGGATTGAGTGATCGTCTCACGGCGCCCCCTAAAGGTCACAGCAGTCATGCCAACTCTATTCTGCCCGCCCCTGCACCATCATTTCACCTAAAGTGGCCGTCATTGTTACTCTACAGTTCAGTTACCTTCAGCACTCCTTACTGAAATTCTAAGGCTTTTTTTTGTTGTTGTTGTTGGATGAACCTGTGGTAAGCCCCGCCTCAATGCGTTCTGATTGGTGGAGAGCCCAGTCAGCCTTGGGCTCCCAAATGTTATTCTCTACAATCCAGAGGGTGAGGATCAAGTGTTTTTCTTTTTTCTTGTTCTTTGCCGGGCGCTGCCAAACAATCTCCATTCTCCCATGGCCTCACCTGGATGCCATTAACAGAGGGTCCTTAGTGGGGTCCTCAAGTTCCCATATATTTTGACAAGGAATCTGCCACAATGTTCCCAGGATTAATGATGGGAAAAATGTTGGAGCCGCTCTGGAGGTGACGTCATGGCAGACGGGCCCGTCACTCCCGTTGCTCTCAAATCCGTGCCTTCGACGTCTGAGGCAGACAGACGCACAAAAACAGCCTGGTGGGATTTTTTCATTTTTTTGGGAATTTTTAAAAAATGTTTTGGCTGATTTGCAGGAAGTGGTGATGATTATTTGGTCTAAAACCACAACTTCTGAGAAAGGCAAAGTGCATTTGCAGAAACATCACGTTGAAGTGGTGCGGCCCACGTGCGGTCTCCCCGTATCCTGACTAGAGCGGAGCCCAAAAACATCTCAGCAGGCCTCGGCACTCACGTCACGCAAGTGTTTGGCACAGAAGGACCGGGAGCCCCTGGGCAGGAAGGGAAGGCGGGAAGGCGAGGGGCCTGGATGGAGTTAACCTCTTGCACGCCAGGGGGCTGCCACTGCATGGCTTGTGATTGAGGCCCACCGTCCGATTTGAGGAGACCAGTGAGCCCAGCAGCTCTGAGTGTTAGGCAGGGTGCCGCCATGTTGGAGGGGTGGGATGCCAGTTTAGATGTGAAGTGGGGGGCACCTCTGGGATGTGGAGAGGTGGGCAGAAGTGAACCCTGGGGTCTTGCAGTGCTACACATGGTGTGATCCTGAGATACTAACATGTACCACTTAGGGGCATAAGATAGGCTGGAGGGCTCGGTAT